>NC_062965.1:50699270-50808270 GCF_023119035.1 Salvia hispanica | reverse complement strand
GACTTTAGTGTGGTACAGTAGGCAATTCCAATTGGTTGTGATAACAATGGGGCTATCAGTTTGGCTAAGCATCAAGTGTATCATGAAAGGAGCAAGCACATTGATGTTAGGTTGCATTTTATAAGAGAAGAGATTGAAAGAGGAAGAGTAAGGGTATTCAAGGTTGCTACTGACAGATAATCTAAACCTTTGCCGAGAGAGAAGTTTGAGTTGTACATGAAGCTCATAGGCATGTGCAGAAAGGAGAGTGAGTTGAAGCAACCAGGTGGAGATTTGTGAAAATATGTGGCTGCATCAACTCAGCTTCAACAGGAATGAAGTTTTGGCTGTGTGTTGGAGAAGTCGTGTTCTCCACTAGCGCGCTTCTTTAAGTAAAAGGAGCTTTTATCCAGGCCGTTAGATGCGATTAGATTAGATGATTAAATCTGGTCCATCCATTGTAGTTAATGGAAGTAATTAAGTTTGTTGAGTTTGTTTTAGCCTCTTAGTCGAGAGGGCTTTTTTGTATCCAATTCAATTGAGAGATTCATCTTCAATAAAATTCCTTTCGTTCTCAATTCGATTCGATCCAGTTCTTGCATTCCACATTTGTTCTTCAATCTCGCGATTCCACTCGACTACGCAACAGTTCTATTAATAAAATTTGAGTGAGAATAAGTTAGTGGAATATGAGGTCCACTACCAAAAATGTCAAAAGTGAAAGGTGACAAATTTTTAGGGACGGACGGAAATGGAAATAAGTGACAAATTTTCAGAGACGGAGGGAGTATTACATAAAATGTTTAAAATAAAAGTAATAATAAAGTAAGAATTTTTTTTATTTGAAGTACGAGTTACATTACTTAAAAAAAAAGAGTATAATATAACATAATAAATAAAACATTTAAAATAAATAACAAGCATAATAGGTAAAATCAAAATAATTAAAGCATAGTAAATAATTCTAATGTCTAGAAAATAAAATATGAGTGCATTTTTTTACATAACTAAGTAATTATGACTACTACATAATCAAAACGAAAATGTTAGTAGGTGTGCAAATAATTAACTAACTAAACAAACTAATTATTACATACTGTAATAAAAATGAAAATATTAGTACATAAATAAAAATGTATTCAAACATAAACATAATTAAAAACAATGAAAAGGAGAATGCATAACAATAATGAACATGTGAGTATATATACAAAAAAGTATTCAAACATAAATGAAAATAAAAAGAGGAGAACAAACATATAAGTTCTCACTAAATGTAGTATTAATATCATTAATATTGGGGGTACAACTATACCCCCCCTCTTTCTCGATTATAATCTATTTTTTTTCTACCACGTCAATAATTTTTATTTCATCCACAAGATATGCAATAAGGTTAGTCATATTTTTAACTACAACTTAAATAACATAAATTTAAATACAATTACGATTTTTTCTAAAAAAAACACTACTATGAAAATAGCATTATTTGACTAATATTCCTACATTAAACTTTAATTTTTCTTTTGTTGAGCTTAGGTACTAGGCACATTCATCATGATTTTTAATGTATTATGTTTAAATATAAAAAATGAAGATATTTATATGTTGATTAAGGTATTAAAATTATATTTTTTAAATCAATACGGCAAGAAGTCTAGATTACGGCAGAAATAGGGGCAAGTCAAAGAATTGTCACCTAATTATGTAAAAGTTTTGCGAATTACTTCACAACTGGGGTACGCCTAGCCCAAAACAGTATGAGCCATATGTACAACAATTTTTTATTATTTAAATTGATTCTATACTTCACAAATAATTAATAAAATAAATAACAATTCTAAAATAAAACAAATTAACCTTCCAATTTATATCTAAACATACTGTGATCAATGTCGAACCCTTCTTAGAGACCGAACTAGGGACCAAATTTGGGCCATCCATTTTTCTTAATCTTGTGATCAGGATCAATTTTCTTTCACAAACACTTATAATTTTCTTTCTTTTGTTTAGTTTTGATGATGTGAATCCGGGTGTCCGAAAGACGAATCTAAGAACCGGATTTGAGGAAAAATCCTTTCAAAAAGAAGGAGAGGATGATGTGAATCCGGGAAGTGCCAAACCAATAGAAGGAACGAAGGCATCCAATGAACCACACCGGAGCTGGGGTCCGTTTCAAACATCAATATACCTATCAATATGGTGTCCAAATGCTCTTCTAAGACCATCATTGTCTTCATCGTCAAAAGAGCTTCGCATGAGTACCTTACACACCTCAATCAGAGCCCGGATGAGAGAGTTATGATCGTTTTAAGAAAGTCACATAATGCAGAAAGAAACACGCGGGCGGGTGTTTTGCCAACCCGAAAACACCCGGTCGTGCGTTTTTTCCGAGAGATCAATTTTTGTCCAGAAACTTCACCTGGGTGGATGAAATGAGCCGTGGGAATCACCTGGTCGGGTGTTTTGTCCGGAATATGACTTTTTGACAAAGACTTGTTTTGTTTTGCTTCTTTTTAACTCCTAGTATAAATACTCTTGTTAGGGTTCATTTCAAGCAGCTTTTGAATATTTGTAAGAGACCAATTCTCCATATTTGAGAGCTCACCTTCTTCATCTTTTGAAGACTTATCAAATTCCTTAAGGTTGCATTCGATCTTTTGTCGGACAAAGGTTGATTGTAAAGCTATGCTTGCTAGTTCTTGTGTTGCTAGTTTGTGGAGCCATTAGGTGTTTGTATGTGAAAGTACCTTTGGGATTTCTTTCTTGTTCCTCACCTAAATCCAGTGACGAAGCCACTCCTGGCCCCCAGCTAATGAAGTTATTAGTATATATAGTATTAGTAATGGATAATTTGTGACTAGCGCAGTTGGTTTCAGCATAGGTATGTGGTCCTCCTTACTTGAGTTTAATTCCTGCAGCCTCCAATTCCTATTTTTTTTTACCTTTGTTTAATTTTCTTACATTTTTATGCTCCCAAATCCCATATTCGATTCCCCCTTGGCCTAAAAATCAATTTTTTTCTTGTTTTGTTTCTTACTCTTTTATCAATTTTTGTTTCTTACACTTTTACTTCTAAGAATTTGTTTTATTGTAGTATTTTCTTATATTTCTAAGTTTCCAAGTTCAAATCCTTCCGCCTTATTTTATTTTCTTATACCTTTATGTCCAATAGTTTTACTCTCACTGCTATTTTATTTGCATATATCTGAATTTTAGTCTTATAGGAGTACTTAATTACTTGCACCTTATTTTTTAACGATAACAGACGTATAGATTTTCTAGTTTTTATTATGCATTTTTCTAATTTTTATTTTCTCTTATTATTCATCTATTATATATCTTTTGCAATTTCCCATTGCTCGTGCTAAAAAAAATTTCAACGATTCCGACACAAAAAAATACCTAAACTTCGGACCCCCCAATAAAAAATTTCTGGCTTCGTCTCTGCCTAAATCATAACACTAATCCATCCTCTATCCTTTTATCCATTTTTCTTGCTCCATTTCTTAGTTTATCTTGTTTATTTGTTGAGTTTATTTACAAGAATAAGTTCGGGGCAAATTCATGAGTTTTCAAGCTATAAGATTCACATTATTTGAAATGAGACGTTTTTCAAACATAATCTGTAATCTATGTTTGGGTACCGTTTTTTCCATCTGTGTGTGTATGTGTGACTGTGTGAGAGAGAATAAAAATATGCAACTCCCAGTCTGCAATGCACCGTCCACCAGGCTAAGAATGAGCTTTTTTTTTACATGAATACAACTATTATTAACTTCCGTCATGATTTTTATCCTTCCAATCAAAGATAATTTCCTCTAATTTCTGAAATTTCCCACCCATAGCTATCTTCGTGATTCACAATAGTCTGCACAAAATTGAAACCTTTCGTAACACATAAGTATGTTCAAAGCTCCATGGAGTACCGATTGATGATGAAGGAATTAAGGAGATGTGGGTTGTTTTGATCAAGTGTTGTTTTATATACTTGGGCCACTTTTCTTCTTTAAGTTGTTGGGCCACTTTAATTAAACAACTGGGTTTGGGTTTTACTCTAAAACCATAAAAATTAGATCAAACTAGTGTTATCATTTTTTACTAAATAGAGTAAAAAGTAGAGGCATGCCCCTCATTCAGTCGACCAAATGCAATCAAATATGAAGAATAATATAGAGAATAAAGTAGTATAGATCATCCCACCCCTCTCACTTGTCCTTATAAAATCAACTCATCATATCATATCTGTAACATCCCACTTTTTCGAACCCTAATTTTTGAGACGTGAAAATTTTTGCATTAAATACTCTTAATGCTATGATATATGTGGATTAAAATTATGAGTGATTATTGCATGACTCTTGTGACCTAATTGTGAATTTGAGTTGAATAGTCAAACTTGTTGAATATATGACGTGGCTATTGAATAGTCAATATTGTGGAAAATATGACGTGGCCGTGGAATGGTCAAAGTTGTTGGAAAATGTGAAGTGGAGGTGAAATTTGAATGGTGGATTTTGTGATGCGAATATGTGAATATTTTGGTGCGGGGTGAAATAATATTGTGGTGATTTATTTTCCTAAGGGATGAGTGAGAATTAAATAGGAGCAATATTTATTCACATGGAATTTTCGACCCTCCTATTTATTGGAAATAAATCCTATTTTTCTTGGATTTAATTATTGCTTGGGATAATTATTTAAAATTAAATCCAAAGTCCGATTATTCCTTATTTATTGCAAGTTTCGGCCCTTATGATTATTTCAAGGAGATTTTCGAAAATCTCCTATATTTTGGGAGAAGGGATTATTTTATTATATTATTTGATCCCTTGTTTATTCTCTTCCATAAATAAATTCAAATATCCTAGCATATCTTACTATATCTAAGGAGATCTTGCCATATCTTATTTTAAATAATATTTGAAATTGATTCCTTGTAGAGAATCAATATTCACGCCACTTTCCCTATTTATTTGGGGAGATTATTATTTTTATTCTGCTCCGTGATATTTTATTCTACTCCTCCGTGATGTTTTATTCTACTCTGTGAAATACCAAATTAATCACATGCTAATTAAATAGCATGGAATTATTCGAAAATTCCTATTATTCTCTACCAAAAATCACGCCAACTACACTCTACCATATCTTTCAAATCTTTAATTTAGTTAATTAAAGATATTATATTTTGCACTCTATAAATAAGAGTGAAACCCTAAACCTAGAATCAAAAATCACGCCTCCCTCTCTCTCAAAATTCACGCCACTTTCTCTCCCACTCTCTCCCAAATTTTCTTCTACTTTTCTCCAAGATTTCTTCATCTTTTGAGAAGAATCCAAGTTGAAGCCTAAAGAATTATTGAAGAATCAAAATTCTACTTTGTTTCTACCGTTTGTTCTATCGAGAATAGGTATTTTTATATTAATCTTTTCTCATCTACCTGATTAATCGGTGTTCTTGAGCCCTCAAGCATTTAGATTGAGTGAAAGGGGAAACAATTGATGTATATGGGATGCATATGTGTGTGTGGGTGTGTGACCGTGTGTGTGCACGCCTCGGTATGCGTACACGTGTGTTGTGTGGGTGTGCGTGTGTTGTGTGTGGGAAACACTCATGCGTGACACGATTTGATGATAAATCGGAGGATGTTGTGCGAATAAAAACAATATGATAATCGTACTTTGATTTTGAATGATGATATTGAAAATAATCGATGGGAAGAAGGGAAACGTGAGAACATGCATGATTTTGATCAATGATTGAGACTTAATTGCGATATGCATATATTAAAGGTGATAGCTCGCATTCTCGGTGTGATAACAAGAAGAAGAACGTGCTTGAAATCTAGGAATCGAGGTGGGCTTTATTCTTAAACTCTCTCTTATGTTGCAAATTTATGAAAGTGGAGCAATAAGGGTGGATTAAACTGTTATGACATGCCTATGATTATTTTGGATATTGTGTGTGCCTGATGCCTAGTTTGCGAGTGCGCTCCATTAGGCTATAGGGCTATATAAACGAATTCGAGTCTGAGTAGGGCCGCAAACCCTATCAGGCTAGTGTACACGGGAGATCGGGAGCCGTTCTTGCTAGTCGGCCGGTCTCGTGGGCGAGAGTGTGGCCACACTTCGTCGCACCTTGATATTGTTGATTGATGAGAAAATGGGAGGTATTGTTTGACTGGCCCATCCATGAATATTTTGTGATACTCGATGCTTATCTTTAAATAAATGCAAAAACCTCGAGTTCACTATGGTAAGGGTAGCATAACTATAAAATGTTTAGGCATGAGTCCACTGAGTATGTGTAAAATACTCAGCCCTGCATGTGTTTTCCTTATGTGCAGGTTGAGCGGCGACGGGCGGTCGGTGGTGTTGAGACAGTTGAATCGAATAAAATGGATGATTGGAACTTTAAGTGTAGTCGTGTCTTCATACATGGCTTCGATTTCTCTTGGATTGCTTCCGCTGATTTGTCTTTGGTTGGGTTGAACTTATTTCTTCTAGTTGGAATATTGTGAAATATTGCGTTTTGTTGGAGTTACAATAAACCTTTGACTTTTGAGCTTAGCCTATGTTATCTATTAAATCTTGATTTTTTCGTATTTAAGCCGTTGACTTGTTGCCTTGATACTCCATTAAACACTTGGTCAAATCGCTTTAAATGAAACCCTAGTTTACATTCTTGTTGCCTTAAGTTCGCCTAGGTAACAGTCGCCGTATTTATTATACCCTAGAAATCCAGGCTGTTACAATTTCTATTTTTGGAAATCTTTAAACCCATGTACATCAATTTATTTACCATTTATACCACTACTGGACTCCACAATTCACTAACATTAATTAATTCCATTACTTTTCTCTTCCTCTCTTTTACTTTACCTATTGTGCATTAAAATCTGTGCCGTTTCAAAGGTTTCTATTTTTAAAATACGGAGGTGGTAGTAATATTTAATTTTTATGTTGGAAGGTTGTGAATCTACAAGCACAGCTGGCTTCTCTTAAGGAACAAGCAGCTCATTCCATCATAACTGCACCAAACCCTAATGGGAAATTCTACCCTGATTTATCTCAGAATCAGGAGAATTTAGGAGGTGAGAATTCTGGTTTTGTGGAAGAGAACGACCGCTCGTTTGAGAGCTTTGATTCGGGTGAGATGCAGTCGGAGGAGAGGCAATGGCCGTTTCAAGATGATTTCCACTCAGTTGCATTCAGATATATTCACCATTAATTTCTACTATATTTAGGTTTTTTAATTGTGATCAATGTCGAATCAATTTAAAGAACGAACTAGAGACCAAATCTCATCCACCTATTAATCACATCTAATAATTATTAATAATTACACATTAACTAACTTTTTTATTTAATTAAATTGACACCAGAGTAGTTTTGGAAGACCCAAAATGATGCAATTACGTGTATACACCTCTTCCCTTCCCAAATCCAATCCACTTCTCTCTCACCTATCCCCGACCCAACTACCTACCATCCATGCGGCCTCCCCCGCTCCACCGCATCGGAGTTGAGGAAGAAACACCACTCTGCAAAGTGGATCTTCGATCTGGTGGAGATGGAGAAGCTCTCCGACCACACATGGAACGAGGCATACAACGTCATCGTGGAACAAGCTGATGGCGGAGCAGAACATATTCATGGAACGGATTCGCGGCAATTTCTCGCTGCATCGCGCATCTATGGGGCGTGAACGCGAATTTGGTGCAGGCAGCGTACAATCTGAATATGATGATGTCGGCGTAATGGTTGGTGGTGATGGGGAGGATGGTAGATAGCATGGTGTGCACTTACTGTTTAGCATAGGGAAGGTGGTGTATAAGAAGATAATTGATGAGGTTATGGGAATGGGCTGGAGGGGATGCTGGACGAGTTGCCGTCAGTGGCTGAGAAGAGGAAGAAGCTGCAGAGCAGCGTCACCTTCTTCAGTCATTGCGATTGATTGAAGGCATTTCTGAGTGGAGAAGAAATTATGGAAATCGTCATTATTTAGATTTCTATATTACTTCAAACACTTAGGCTATAATTTCATTCAGTTAGATTATTACTTCATTCACCAGAGTTATTACTTTATTTGACTAGGTAGGTTATTACTTCATTTTCTATTCTATTACTTCATTCAAATAGCGCCAAGGGTTAAAGTAGTCAGAAAGTTTCACGACTTGAGAAAGAAATAAAGAATATGTCCAAGCCTAACTGTAAATGTGACAAATGTGGCGAGGTTGGTCAGCTTGATTCAAGCAATTGCGACAAGATTCGCAAGAAGAAGAAGAAGAAGAAGAAGAACTGATGAGCTTATTTCCTAATAGTAAATTATTTATTCAAGTTGGTTTCGTACTTCATTCATGTAGTTATTTATTTCATTCTAGTTGTTTATTACTTCACTAATTGTTTATTACTTCACTATACTTTGAATTTGAATTTATTTAAATTTTTGGCACAGCATTAAATCAAATAGACTATATGAAGTGTTTTATTAATGAAGTATTTATTCTTTATTATGATGTATTCGTATGCTAAGACTGCACCTGCCTATTAATCATGCTTGTATGTTCAATACTTCATTGTCGTAGTTTATTACTTCATTCCAGTTTATTACTTCATTCCAGTAATTTAATAGTGTGCGTGAACTAAAATTGTTTGAATTTTCTCCAAAATAGCCAACTATTTCCACAGTAGGAGAAAGTTGGTAAACCACGCCATGCTCACTATATAAATCCCATAACCAAATACAAAATCTCAATTACAAAAAAGAAAAACACAAACTTTTCCAATACAATAAATCATCTAAAAATGAAACACCAACGCATCTCAATAGGATGAGCCATGATTCTGGCCATCGCCCATTTGTTAGGCTTGGGGATAGCCCATTCAGCGACTGCACAAATGTCCTCATTAATAATGCCTCAACTACATCTCCAGAAACTCTTCATCCCCTCCTCCGATTTGATTTCTCATTCAGCTGTGAGTTAGAGGATTTTTCCCCAACATTTTGTTCACCTATATACAAGAAACACATAACAACAATTCAGCATTTGAAACATAGTTTATATTACCTCAGTAAAATAGTTTGTAACTTCATCATTTAGGTTCTTTAGTTCATTACAAACATACTTTACATCAAAATATGCATACAAAACAGGTCAATTTATATTACTTCATTCCATGATGTTATTACTTCACTAATTAAGTTATTTAGTTCATTCAATGTAATTTCTTAGCAAAATATGCATACAAAATAGTGAATTTATAT
Organism: Salvia hispanica; assembly: GCF_023119035.1. Classification (NCBI taxonomy): domain Eukaryota; kingdom Viridiplantae; phylum Streptophyta; class Magnoliopsida; order Lamiales; family Lamiaceae; genus Salvia; species Salvia hispanica. The sequence goes on along the minus strand of NC_062965.1, from coordinate 50,799,020 downwards.
TACTTCATTTCATGAGATTGTTACTTCATCAAGTAGGTTAGTTTGTTCATTCAATGTAATTTCTAGCAAAATATGCATACAAAGCAGGTCAGTTTATATTCTTCATTTCATGAGGTTATTACTTCATCACGTAGGTTATTTAGTTCATTCAATTGTTATTTCTTCACCAAAATGCATACAACACAGTTAACTTCATCGTATGAATTTACAATTTCATTATGACTAGGTCATAACTTCATTTTTAAGAAATGAAGAAAGTCATAAACTCGTACATATATACCAATAATAGTGGGTCTATGATAATAAATAAACTTCACAAAAAGAAATGCATATATTGCTTGATTCGGGCTAGAGAAGCTTCGAGAATAATTTGTAGTCATCAAGTTTGATTTTGAAGGATTTCTGGGGGAAATCGTCGTGGTAGATTGAAGGAATTTTTCAGAGTGGAAAAGAACAGATAGAGACTGTGTTATATGTATAGTTTGCGAAGAATTAATTTTGTAATGAACTAAATAACACACATGATGAAGTTATAACCTCAAAGAATGAACTAATATAAACTGAACTGTATCGTATGCATAGATTACGAAGAATTATAATTGTAATGAACTAAATAACGCACTTGATGAAGTTATAACCTTAAGTAATGAAATAATATAAACTGAAATGTGTTGTATGCATAGTTTGTGAAGAATTATAATTGTAATAAACTAAATAACATACTCGATAAAGTTATAACCACATGTAATAAAGTAATATGGACTTAATTGTATTTAATAAGGTAGTGAACTGAAGTAATAACTCACTTGAAGTTTGATGAAGTAAAAAGCTATTGTGATGAAGTGATATATTTGTTGAATGAAGTAAATGCGCGTACGAATGAAGTAGTGATCACTCTTTCGTAAACTTCATCACGTAAATGATTTACTAGTTCATTTCGTTCGTTAATTACTTTGAATCAACATAAAACAAGACAATAACTATTGATAAGTGATTGTCCAACAGAACATTTATCACGATAATCTTAATCATATGTTATATATTTTGTTTGGTAAGAGATTGAAAGGTTAATAAATAATAAAACGAAACGCAAAAAAAAGTATTTCATTAGTAGAATTATGTGCTTTTGAAATGAGATTTTATTTTACCTCCAAAAATTTAAACGACAACAAACTAAATGAATATATCATAATAAATAACGAGGATGTGGAAATACCTTAATAATGCATGCACATATAGTTATCTTTAAATGAATAGGTTCAGCATGAACATATGAATACATTATAATAAAGATAAAGTACTTCATTGTTAAAATAATTCATACAGTCTATTCACTTTAAAGTTTGCAAAAAGTTTAAACAGGTTCAAATTCAAAGTGGAATGAAGTAATAAAGTACCGAAATGATTAACTACTGGAATGAAGTATCAAACCTATTGGAATGAAGTAATAAATACAATCAAATAAATGTATCACAACATTTTCAGAAAATCAAAATGCTAACAAAAGAATATCACTAAAACAACTCTTCACTTATATTTGCTTCTTCTCATATGTTTTGTCGCAATTCCTTGAATCATGCCAACCAACTATGTGGCATTTGGCACATCTACGACCAAGCTTGGACAAATTCTTTATTTCTTCATATGGCATATCTACGACCAGGCTTGGACATATACTCTATTTAGAAAATAAAACAAGACACTGGTATAAAACATAAAAACTAAATATTGTTAGTCAAAAATCATAATAAACACAAATATGTAATATTGAGAATGAATAGATATTTACTTCATTCCAGTAGGATTTTACTTCATTCAAAACCATTATTACTTCATTGGACTACGGGTTTACTTCATTCCAGCATTTGATCAAACAAATGCTATATACATTCGAAAAGCAAAGTTTCCGTACGTTTTCACTATCTATGAATTAATTAATAATGATCAGTTTAAAATTAGACCATCTGTAGTTTTGGTTGAGCAAGCATATTCAAATCCCCTAGTCGAGTCGACATTATCATCAAGCATAATATATTCATCTTTACAAGTGCAAGCTTTCCAAAACAGTAGTCAAGTCAGAAACAAAAGCTAAGCTCACAAAGTGATGAAGCAAGAAACATGATTGATAGGCTATATCATCTTCTTCACTCTCTGTGTCCACTTTATCTTCACCAAAAACATAAACTTTAGGCTTAATATTTAGCTATTTTTTCATTATATTGGAGAGTCAGAACGACCGACATAAATAACAAAAAAACACACAACTTAATCATCAAACCTCTATATTCTTTGAAACATTTCTACAAACACATCAAAGGCACAACTCCAAGCAACCATCTCTTACCTCAAACTGTTTTCCTCCTCTACTATGTCTCTTCATGCTCGAATCACAATTGAAACCCCACAGATATTGCAACGAATTTAATCACTTATCTATACATACATACGCCCACATTTGTTAGAGCAAATTGAAGGAAGATTCGCACTTTGTGGCTGGTACCAAACAAGTAATGATGGATGAGAATGGAAAAACAATAAAAGTAAAAACAATAAAGCAATAGGTGTCGTTCACCTTCGGTGGACTATTTGTGAGTGTCAACCATTACGAATTAACGTCCGATTTCGGGTTAGGCTGAAGAGATGTCGAACTAGGCAGATGGAGATGCCGAATCGGCTGATGGAGATTCTGAATCGGGGATGGTTGTCATCGATTTCAATTGAATCGGCTGGAGATGATCGATGGAGATGCTGAGCGACCGATAGTGATGCTGAATTGACCAATGGAGATGCTGAATGATGGATGACTGTCGTCGATTTCAGTTGAATTAGCTAGAGATGATCGATGAAGATAAAGATTCCTTGATTTTTCAGCTAGGTTTTCAGAGAGGTTTTGAGAGAAGTTTTGAGAGAAGAGACAGAGAGACGAGAATGTGAATGAGTGAATTTTTTGAGATATTGAATTCTAATTTTTTACCCTAATTATAAAATGACGTAAATACCCCTATGTTGAAGTAATTTGTCTACCTAATGAATGAGAGAAATTAATAAAGCATTGGAGCGAATTGACGCGATTCGTCGCCGGCGAATTGAGTCACCGTGACGTGACGTGACGTGGCGGATAAAACTTGAAAACCTCTCACGACTACATTGCTTTTGAAGCTCTGAATTACCAAGGTTTGAATTCCAATCTTCATCATCTATTTTGTGAAAACTTCTTAATCATCTATTTTTGTTCTACCACTAGTCTTAATTATATGTAGCCTTTACTTTTTTCCGTTTGCTTTTACACTGGTTGAGCTCAAGGCCTACATAGATGATGTTTCTTTCCATTTTTTTTTTGTTTTTTTTTATGATGGCTTTCAGTTTTAGTTTTCTATTCTACTGATCATATTTGCTATACTAAAGTTGTGGTTTGAAGCTATGACTGTCGGAGATTGTTGATTTAGCTCGTTTAAGGTCGATATCTACTTTGACTTTCCTCAATCATCTGTGATTTTCGAGATTTAGGTTTTATTCGTTGTATTTTGCCCAAAGGCTTGAACTCATACTAATCATTCACACTAATATCTTAGTCGCGAGTGTTGATTAGAATCCTGTTGATAACATATGCGGAGAGCAGTTGATTTTGATTTTTGACTTTGTGCAGATGTTACATAGTGAGAGGATTGTGGGGCTTTTTTTTATTCTTATGTTCATTCTCAGTTTTGTTATTAAGCTTGAGTTTGTAACTCTGAATGTTGAATCATGGATACCATTTATGTGACTAATTTTCTCAATCGAATGCTTTGGACTTTTTCTCTTGGCTGTGTATGATTGTTTTCTCCACGTGACGTGATCCCTTTGTAGGATTGTTTAGTGATTACAATTTACTGGAGTTATTACTTTGATAGCTTATAGGTGATTGTGATGATCTCGTATCTTACTCTGTATATTTTTGCTCATACATGCAATCTGGAAACATGAAGCTCGGCTATCTGCTAACTGTTTCTGTCTGTGGGCCGTTGTATGCTCCCTCCTTCCTTCTTATGAAGCTCTGAGAAGAATTAGCCTGAAAAGGAGGCCTTTGGACCTGGTTAGAATTAAGGCTGCTGCAGAAGCTAAACTAAAGGGAAAATTTGGGATAGATGTAAATGACAGACAAATCAAACTAAATAGTGGAGAAGGAGATGCGGTGTATCTGAAGAATTACTTAGAGGCTCAGTACTTCGGAGAGATTGGTATTGGCTCACCACCGCAGGATTTCACTGTTGTGTTTGACACTGACAGTTCCAATCTATGGGTTCCATCTTCGAAATATTATTTCTCTGGAAGTAGTATATTGAAGGTCAAATATACTTTTGAGCTGATTTACACTCACTATTACTAAGACACACTATTTAATTTAGTAATTAAAATAGGAGTAGTATATTTTTGCAATTTTTGATAATCAGAGCCTTGAATCTTGATTAGTGTGTATGGATTACTTAATTAACATGTCAACTGCTAAGAGTTAGATTTAAGATTTAGTCATCTTCCACTTTTTATGTCAACTATACACATATAATGTAACATCCCGAATTTCCGAACCCTAATTATAGAGCCCTAGAATTTATTATTGATGACGTGGGAGATGTGAATTATTTGATAAGTGAATTTATTGCATGAGTTTCTTTGACCGGGAAGTTTGAAAAGTCAAAATTTGTTGACTATGTGATGTGGCATGTGATTTATTAAATTATGAGGTGAATTAATTGTTTAAAGGTGAGTGAGAATATTAGAGAAAATTTCCATAAATACTAGCCACCTAATTCTCATGATTTTCGAACCCCCTTGATTTTTGAAGGAGGAATTCTCTTTTTCCGGATTTAATTTAATTCTTGGGATATTTATCCAAATTTAGTCCAAAATCCAATTATTCCTTATTTTCATGAGAAAATCGACACCCCCTTATTTAATAGTGATTTTCGAAAATCACTATGTTGAGAAGGAAATAATATTTTGCTTATTTTATTGGCTCCTTATTTGATTTCCTTCCATACCTAGAATTTAAATATTCTACCAAATCTTTCCATACCTTAAGAGATCTTGCCATATCTTATTTTAGTGAATATCAAAAATTCATGCCTTATTTAAAAGGCATAGAAACGCTTATTTCCAATCCCTAATTGGGAGAATTCTTAATTTTTATTTTGCTCCGTGATATTTTATTCTACTCCGTAAAATATACCAAAACAAAGTCTTGGATATTTTAAAAGCCTAATTTTCAAAAATTAGGGGATTTGCCCTAGAGTCTATTTTTGTTAACTCTTCTTCCCCACTCCACAATATTATTTTATTTAATTGTGGAGAATAAAATCTTACCAAATATTCTATCTTAATTACCTAAAGATCTTGTTGAGCACTATAAATAGGAGAACTCCTAAACCTAACCCTAGAATTTTCGCCCCCCACCCCTACTACACGCCTCCCTCTCCTTCTTCACTCTCTCCAATTTTTCTTCTCCTATTCTCCAATACTTTGTCATCTTTTGAAGAAGAATTGAAGTTCAACCCAAGAATCTTGAAGAACCAAGGCTAATACTTAATTTCTACCGTTTGTTTTTCTCAATAAGGTATTCTTATATTTAATCCCCTTCTTTCCACTCGATTCCTCTTCATTCTAACCGATTAATCGGTCTTCTTGAACCCTCATGCATCTTGTTTGAGTGAAAGTGGGATAAAAGGGATATGTGAATAAATATGCATGTGGTGTGTGTGGGCGTGCGTATGCGTGCGTGCGTGTAGGCATGCGCGCGTGTGTGTGTGTGTGTCGTGTGTTGGAAAATATTCTTGTATGACATATGTTGACGTTAGACCTAGAGTTGAGATGAGAATGGAACTTTTGTGATGAACAAGGCTTTGATTAATGGTGTTAAGATAAATTGATGGGAAAAAGGGAAGGTGTTGAGACATGCATGAGTTAGGAGTTTGTGTCAAACCTGATTTGTGATATGTGCCTATGTGATTAAAAGGTGAAACCTCGGTTGCGAAGCCGGATAACGGAAAAGCGAAACTACTTGAAATCTAAGCAGTCGAGGTGGGCTTTACTCTTAAAACTCTCTTTTATTTTGTCAAAAAATATTGATTGGTGTTATAAGGGTGGTTTAACTGTTATGCCATGCCTATGTTTGTTTTATTGTGATATTGTGTGCCTGATGCCCAGTTTGTGAGTTCTCTCCATTGGGCTATAGGGCTATGGATATGATTATACGAATTCGGGTCTGAGTATGGGCCGCAAACCCTACCAGGCAGGCTGTGTACACGATGGGATCGGGAGCCATCCTTGCTAGTCGGCCGGTCTCGTGGGAAAAAGTGTGGCCACACTTTCGTCGTACCATGGAAATATTGTGATTGTGATTGTGGAAACTTATGAGAAAATGGGGAGTTATTTTGACTGGCCAGTCTATGGAAAATATATTTTGTGATACACGTGACATTCTCTTATAACTGCTTAAAACTCGAGTTCACTGGGTAAGGGTGGCATAACTTATCTATTAAAATGTTTTGGCAACGAGTTCACTGAGTATTTCAAAATACTCAGCACTGCATGTGTTTTCCTTATGTGCAGGTTGAACGACGATGAGCGGTGGCAGGTGTTGAGCTTGTTAACTAATTAAGATGGATAACTTGAACTTTAAGTGTAGTTGTGTCTTCATACATAGCTGCTCTTTTTCTCTTGGTCGTCTTCCGCTGAGTTTTTGATACACTTTAGTGTTGTTATGGATACTTTGCACTTATTCCCCTGGGTTTTGACGCCTTAGGCTTTTCTTGAGGATTTTATCTTGGAAACCATGTCATACTCTTGAGATTATGCTCGTTATTTATGATACCTTCCTATTTCTTATTTAAGCTTCTAGGTTAAGTTGTTGTTTTATTGCTCTGATGTTTCCTTTAAATACTTTGGTCAAAACTCTTTAAATGAAACTCTAGCCTATGTTTACTTCTTTAGAGTCCGTTCGGGTAGCAGCCGCCGCATTTATTGTACCCTAGGAGGGCGGACTGTTACATATAATGTCAACTACATATATAATTTATGTCAAGTACATATAATTCATGTCAACACTTACATATATAATTTAATACGTGTTGTTGACATTTGATATTCTCGGTATTGATATTTGAATTATAAGTGTTATATTTTAGTTGTTGACATTTTAATACGAATTGTTGACATTCGATTTTCGGCTATTGATATTTGAATTGTAAGTGTTATTTTTTAGTTGTTGACATTTTAATACGAGTGGTTGACATTCGATATTCTCGGTATTGATATGTGAATTATAAGTATTATTTATTAGTCGTTGACATTTTAATACGAGTTGTTGACATTTTAATACGAGTTGTTGACATTCGATATTCTCGATATTGATATGTGAAAAGTAAGTGTTATTTATTAGTTGTTGACATTTTAATACGAGTTGTTGACATTCGATATTCCCGGTATTGATATGTGAATTGTAAGTGTTATTTGTTAGTTGTTAACATTTTAATACGAGTTGTTGACATTCGATATTCTTGGTATTGATATGTGAATTGTAAGTGTTATTTGTTAGTTGTTGACATTTTAATACGAGTTGTTGACATTCGATATTTTCAATATTGATATGTGAATAGTAAGTGTTATTTGTTAGTTGTTGACATTTTAATACGAGTTGTTGACATTCGATATTCTCGATATTGATATGTGAATTGTAAGTGTTATTTGTTAGTTGTTGACATTTTAATACGAGTTGTTGACATTCGATATTCTCGGTATTGATATGTGAATTGTAAGTGTTATTTGTTATTGTTGACATTCGATATTCTCGATTGATATGTGAATTGTAAGTGTTATTGTTTAGTTGTTGACATTTTAATACCAGTTGTTGACATTCGATATTCCCGGTATTGATATGTAAATTATAAGTGTTTTTTGTTAGTTGTTGACATTTTAATACGAGTTGTTGACATTCGATATTCTCGGTATTGTTATGTAAATTATAAGTGTTATTTGTTAGTTGTTGACATTTTAATACGAGTTGTTGACATTCGATATTCCGGGTTGTGTTAGTGTGCTAACTAATTTATAATAATAACTAATATACGGATCTATTTGACCGATTATGCGATTAATCAATTCACATGTTAAACAGATAATTGCATGCTAGAACGCAAATAATTCATGCTCATAGAAAGTAAATCCTAAAACATGAATTCTACGGTTTAGAGTTACCGATTTGATTCTCCAAAGAATCGTCGATTGCTCGCGCCTTCTCCACGTGATGATCTTCAATACTAGACCACGGATCTTCTCTCTGGTTCCCGAACTGTATCTCGATATCAGGGTGGGCTGATCTTATCAAAATACTAGGACTCGAATAAAGAAGACAGAAGAAATCCTTTTGGGAAAAGGAGTGGAATTCGAAAATTCCTACAGCTGATGGGGCTGATATTTTCGAAAATTTCAGTAATGAAAATTGTGATTATTCTGTCTCCTTTATTCTCCTATTTATATTAAGTTCCTTTTGGGCCCAGACAGGGATCTATGGAAGGTTTTGGATATGGGCTCGCCCAATTAGCTTTTTACTAATTAAATTGAACCCACAATTTAATACAAGCTTATATTGGAATATTACGAGCAGCCACTACAGAAGTAATATTGAACTCTCCCCATCCAAATCCGAAATTACAAGTAATCCGGGTTTCCACTTTTATTATTTATTTCCCGCGCTTAAGATATAAATGTCCATTAATTAATTAATGTCTGCTATGGACTTAATTAATTAATATCTTATTAATTCCAAGAGTGGACTTAGCAAGAATCATTTATTTATTATTCATAGAGTAATAAAACTCCAACTGGCCAGTTTTCCGAATAATAAAACCTTGTTCGAGCTCCTCTTGAGGACATTATCAAACGAGACTCACCTCGTGCACGTTTCAACATAATAGCAATCCTAGCACCGCTAGATATTAATCACCACTACCCAATATATCAGGATTATTGGGTTGCGAAAAACCCGCACCATTTGATAAGTCAAAGTAGTGCATAATCAATACCGTATGCTCAATGCTAACATATGTAGATTAAGAAATAATATTTTATCAAGACCTAGTCTTTCAGTAGATAGCATAAAGACACGTCTTGCTGTTAGATCCGTTCAGTGCTATACCACACCAATGTCAAATTATTTCAGTAAGGCTTAGAAATATGCGGACTGACATTGCAACCTTTCACGATAGGTAGCCAAAGCCTATCTAGGTTGTGAAATTCTTCTTTTTCTTTTGCAAAGCATTGCATAGATCTGACCGTGTTACCTTAAAGTGGACGACGCCCACAACCGGTCTACTAAGCAAAAGACTTAGACTTTGTTTACTTCTTATGCATTTAAATGTTTGTAAAACATCTTATAAATGCACAAGCAAACACAATGTAATAATAATAGTGATTCTATTCGTGCGAGACTGCTCGAATAATACTGAATCAATCGGGTTAAAAGTGGATTATAGAGTTTTACGTATACAAGCAAGATTCTATTCGAGCGAAACTTGCTCGAAACATGCTTTTCAGTATACCAAACCTAACAATCTCCCACTTATACTCAAAACATGCTTTCGAGTATACCCACTGCCAAAAACTCTCCCACTTATACACAAAGCAGGTATTGATTTTAGATATATCGAACTACCATTCATTTCACCAAGTGAAAGAAAAATCTGCTTGGTTGTTCTCTGATAATATCTTTTTCACCATAATGTCTTTGCTGCGTACTTGATCTTTAATTAATTTCATCCCCATATGTGATTGCTTAGCTTAATAAACTCGTGTGTCCCTTGAGTTAGCCTTCACTAGAGTAATCAAAAAATAATACTCATAGGCATACTCAAACTTACGATTAAAGCTATTAGGAAGATATTCCTAAGGTAAACACATATTCAGAGGATGACTTACTCGATCACTGATTAGTCATAAAACTAAGACAGTGTAACCTCAAGGACATTACATGAATGACTGGTAAACTAGAATATAGTTACTAGTCTTTCTCAAGCACTAGGGTATATTCATTACCTCAATCAAAATCCTTTGCCATGGTTATTATGATATATACTTGCTATGCAAAAGCACAACTAATATCAAACTTAGTACACATTATAGCATACATGAGACAACTATCTCCGAAACTAGTCTCATAATTCTTGATCTCACTAAGCGTCAAACGACACTTGACTAGAGACAAGACAATTCCATCTTGAAAGGTATAAACCTTTTCATGGAATTTCTAATGCTTAAATGTTCCAAGCAATGTGTAGATATAGGATTCCTAAGAGAATCTCAACATTCTTTCTAGCAATCTTAAAAGGACTTAGATGCTAAGAATGTAATTAGTTTCTCTTAAATCATTTATCTTAAACTGGGTAGACAACCAGTTTCCTACGCTAGATGCCAATCTTAGTTGTTTGCAACTTTTGTAGATTTCATCATCGTAGAGTACCAATAATACCATATGTAATGCACTTTCAACTTCCTTGTGCTTACAACACTGTTAAGGACACAAGTCAAATTCCAAATATTTGACAATTTTGATAAAACACATATACTCTGATTTAGATGCTTGCCTAAGACCACGAAGGTCTATATGAGCTTCCAATCATGCGTTTCTTGCCCTTAATTACATATCTATTAGAATGTTCTAGTAGATGATTTCCTCAAGACTTCTATTTATAGAAGGCTGTCTTGACAATCATAATACATATATTCTAATTTATGTAAGTTCTAATAGACAATAGGATCGAATAAATCCTGGCACAACGATAGCGAGAAGATAATTCTCTTTGGGCATAACCCATTGTCATTGTCTAGCCATTTAAGATCCATATTTACACTTGCAAATATACTAGCTCCCACTGACTGACACAGCCTATAGGTAGTTTTGCAAGTCTTGTAAAACATGTTGTCTATCTTAGATTGTAGTTTGAAATCTATCACCTTTTCAAAGATGAATATCCAAATGAACCAATACTACATTGTAGTTAAAGGGATTATGTTCAAGTTGATCTAAGACTGAGTCTTACGACACTCTTAGACCCATGAACTTGTTGTGTTCCAGTGGAACGCTCCCACTACGATATGGTTCTTACAATCTTAGGTACTGAAGTTGATTTTATTAGTGCAAAAGTTTCTAATGGTATGACTTCTTGGTAATGTGGAAAATCCGATATCTCTCTCTTTATTTTGAGAGTTATCACGTTGTTAGGCTTGTAGTTCATCTCTTGATCTTCATACAAGAATTATATCTTTGAAGATTACAGAACTTATAACCTTACATCATTTGGGACAAACCTTAAAACATGCCTCAGTACTCAACTCCAATTTCTTGGACACTTTTCCAACACGTGTTGGAACAACATTCCACCTTGAGATGTGCTAGACTAGAGACGCTCTAGTCCACAACTCGTGTTTTGTAGAAGGTACTGATGTTGGTAGTTTCTTTAATGTTTATCCCATCAATGATAAGATTTTAATGAGTACAACTCATCACTTAATCAAACTTGTCTTAGAAAGACTTTGATTCCTTCTTACATAACTATCCCATTCATTAGATGAATGCTTGGATTCGTTAATGGAGATTAGACTCCCACTACTGATCATAACCCTTTGCTCGTCTCCTTATGGTGTAAACCATTAAGACTTGCTAGTCTTTCTATGTTGCACTTCTATAAGTATTCTGAATCTCTTGAAAAATCAAATGATTCTAACTCAAAGTGCATTAAACAGACTTTCTCAACTGTCAAGCTATTTAACGAAATGTTAAAATCTTGATAGTCTAGATCAGTTCGAACAATTTCTAAGTATTTTCTTGGCCTTAAGACTAAGAGCAATAAATACTTTATCATTCAATGATTAAGAAGTTGATGTGTTGTTGAATACTCAACCTTGTCGCAATTATATTATTTTAATACTATGATGCCTTAAGCATCAACCATAAAACAATAGTTGAGCATTAATAGCTCCCACTGCAACAAAAACCTAACTGGATCAAGATCTCTTATTTAGAAGTTGCATTGTCATGTAAGTCATTGTCCTTCTATAAAATAGGTCAATCCAACTCACAAAGCATCTTTTCTCGCTTTAAACAAACATTGATGACAATCCAGGCTCTCCCATTTCCATATCTAGTCTTTTGTTCAAATGAACTAGGACTTAAGAAAAATGCAGCCTTTATGAATTCGTCATCTATCATGTTACTTTCCTCTAATAGTAACACAACGACTATTATTCTGAAGATTTTCTACTTTTCAGTTAAACCTTCTTATAGTCATTTCTTGTTACTTTAGGCGATGACTTGTGTCAGAAACTATTTAAGTGATCAAAAGATCCTCAAAACATTCTGTCACTTTAGGATATTCCAATCGAATCATCTTGACAGATTCTATTGATATCCATCTTTCATTGTCATTAACCAAGACTTGTCGAGCTACTTAAAGGAAAATAGCTTGACCTTATTCCTCAAAGAGTTTGTCAAGTACATGCATAATGCATTCTTGAACATTCTTCGTGGAATTATGTCGAGGAAATGGAGGACATGAATCATTTGAGTATAAACTTCAAGCTTTCAGCTATGAGAATCTTATCCACTTTCGTTTTCGGTCTACATAATTTAGGCATTCGAGTTTACTTTCTATAAGGATCGCAGACAAATATTAAAAGACATAATGAAGATTTGGCAAATAAACTTATTATCACATACTCATGCTCAATACATAATCACAAATAACCACAAAACAATTATGTATCTTACAACTGCAAAATTAATAAATTGTATCCTCCTCTGGAGGTTAATACGCATTAAAATTTTGACAATTTTACTGGTCACAACACCGACGCATCAATAGCTTCCTCCTCTGGAGGTTGACACGCCTAATGCTGCCTAAGCACGACCATCAGATTTAGCATTACAGAATTTTATTTCTACAACACACTCCCATAACAATGTTCATGTGTTGATAACAAAATCAAGCTATCTCATAAATTCTGATTGAACCCTGAAACTCGCAGTTCCTTAGGATTATTGTCCCCACTCTGCAGGTGGCAATAATATTGGGAACCACTTTCTAGTTCATTCTATTTATTATGTGAGAAGTCCGCCCTTATGAACTTACTGTTTTCGTAGGATTATTGTCCCTACTCTGTAGGTGGCGATAATATTAGAAAATCAGCTTCACAAAATTTTACAGTCCAACCGATGGAGACCATATACAACGCACTTGTTGTAATCATCACTTAGATATTTTTATATGGTTTTTGCATAATTATCACATAAGCAGATAAAGCAGATAATCCACTTAAAATAGATAAACACCAAATAAACAGATAAATCCATCTAATGCATGGCATTTAAACACAGGATAATTATCGACAATTATTTAATCTAGTCAAGGGAGAATTAATTAAATAATTAAGTTTTATATTGGATCATAATTATCCAATTACTGATAGGATTTATCAAGATAGAGTTAACTATCTAAATCCATTTAGGATTATTCAAGATTTTATTTCGATAAAATCAAATCCTACAATTCAAGATAACGTTGATCTAAGATTATCATTATTTAAATCGTACTAGGGTATTACTAGATAGAATCAGTTCCATCATTATCCATAAGATAAAAATAAATTCCTATCAACCAAGATTTGTACAAATCTTAATTCTATTTAGAATAGACATCCAGAATATATCAAACATTACTTAGGATTTCTTAGATAAATAAATTTATCTAAATCCAATTAATTAAGGATCTCTTATATATCATCTTTATCCTAATCTATCTAGGATATACATCCAAAAGATAAGGATAACTTGGATTAATTCTTATTTTAATCCATCTAAGATTTGTCTTAATAGAATTAAATCTATTCAAATCTATAGGATAAAATAAATTAATATAAATGTTTATCCTAATTCATCTAGGATTTATCTTGAAATAAATCCATACAAATCCATAGAATAAGATAATATTATATTATAATCATTCAAATCTATCCATGATTTATCTAGGAACAAATCCATATAAATCTATAAGATAAGAATAAAATATTATATTATCACTATTCAAATCCATCTAGAATTTATCTATGAATAAATTCAAATAAACTCATAGGATAAGAATAAAATAATATTATTTTTATCTAAATCCAACTAGGATTTGTCTAGGGATAAATCCACATTAATCCATTGGATATAAATAAAAATTAGATTGTCATTATCCAAATTTAACTAGGATTCATCTAGGAATTAAATCCCTACAAATCCATAAAATAAGGATAAAATCTATAATTAATCCATGATTTAATACAAAATTAAATCTTATATAATATATAAAATCCACAAAAGATATATCCAAATCTTATTTCTAAATTATTCTTGAATTATTTCCAAATTTGAATCCAAGGATTTGGAAATCCTAATCTAAATTTGGAAAGCGAAGTCACAGCGGAAGACTTGTACAAAACAAATAAATCAGATACGGATCTATTTGACCGATTATGCGATTAATCAATTCACATGTTAAACAGATAATTGCATGCTAGAACGCAAATAATTCATGCTCATGGAAAGTAAATCCTAAAACATGAATTCTACGGTTTAGGGTTACCGATTTTGATTCTCCAAAGAATCGACGATTGCTCGCGCCTTCTCCACGTGATGATCTTCGATACTAGACCACGGATCTTCTCTCTGGTTCCCGAAATGTATCTCGATATCAGGGTGGGCTGATCTTATCAAAATACTAGGACTCGAATAAAGAAGACAGAAGAAATCCTTTTGGGAAAAGGAGTGGAATTCGAAAATTCCTACAGCTGATGGGGCTGATATTTTCGAAAATTTCAGTGATGAAAATTGTGATTATTCTGTCTCCTTTATTCTCCTATTTATATTAAGTTCCTTATGGGCCCAGACAGGGATCTATGGAAGGTTTTGGATATGGGCTCATCCAATTTACTTTTTACTAATTAAATTGAACCCACAATTTAATATAAGTTATAATTGGAATATTACGAGCAGCCACTACAGAAGTAATATTGAACTCTCCCCATCCAAATCCGAAATTACAAGTAATCCGGGTTTCCACTTTTATTATTTATTTCCCGCGCTAAGATATAAATGTCCATTAATTAATTAATGTCTGCTATGGACTTAATTAATTAATATCTTATTAATTCCAAGAGTGGACTTAGCAAGAATCATTTATTTATTATTCATAGAGTAATAAAACTCCAACTGGCCAGTTTTCCGAATAATAAAACCTTGTTCGAGCTCCTCTTGAGGACATTATCAAACGAGACTCTCCTCGTACACGATTCAACATAATAGCAATCCTAGCACCGCTAGATATTAATCACCACTACCCAATATATCAGGATTATTGGGTTGCGAAAAACCCGCACCATTTGATAAGTCAAAGTAGTGCATAATCAATACCGTATGCTCAATGCTAACATATGTAGATTAAGAAATAGGATTTTATCAAGACCTAGTCTTTCAGTAGATAGCATAAAGACACGTCTTGCTGTTAGATCCGTTCAGTGCTATACCACACCAATGTCATCTTATTTCAGTAAGGCTTAGAAATAATCGGACCGACATTGCAACCTTTCACGATAGGTAGCCAAAGCCTATCTAGGTTGTGAAATTCTTCTTTTTCTTTTGCAAAGCATTGCATAGATCTGACCGTGTTACCTTAAAGTGGACGACGCCCACAACCGGTCTACTAAGCAAAAGACTTAGACTTTGTTTACTTCTTGTGTATTTAAATGTTTGTAAAACATCTTATAAATGCACAATCAAACACAATGTAATAATAATAGTGATTCTATTCGTGCGGAAATGCTCGAATAATACTGAATCGGGTTAAAAGTGGATTGTAGAGTTTTACGTATACAAGCAAGATTCTATTCGCGCAAAACTTGCTCGAAACATGCTTTTCAGTATACCAAACCTAACAGTAATATAGTGTAATCTCAAAAATACTTGATCAGTTTTGCGTTCTTTTGATAACAGAAATTGTTACTTTTATACTAATAAGAATGGATATATATATAAAAACTATTTTTCGTAACTCTGTCCGATTTCCTAATTCCAGTTACCATTTCAATTTATTATTATTGTAGACAGTAATTTCTGCTTCTATTTTGTATTTTTTTTTTTACTCTTTATTACTCCCTCCTTCCACCATTAAATTAAATGTCTCATTTTTCATTTTTCGTCCGTCCATCAATAAATATCTTATTTCACTTTTATTATATTTGGTAAGTGGACTTACATTCATCTAACTTATTCCACTCACATTTTATTATAAAACCAATATATAAAAGTAGACTGACATTCCACTAACTTTTCTACCCACTTTACTACACATAGTCAAACAATATTTTAAAATCCGTACCGGTCAAATATAGGACATTTAATCAGGTACGGAGGGAATAATTTGTAGGTGGTTCAAAGTCATTAATTGATAATGTATACTTCCATCAACAACTTCTTGATAATGTATACTTCCATCAACAACTTCTCTTATACTTTTTTTTCCCTCTTTGTATGCTTATGATTGTTTGAACATTGTACATGACAACATAACAACATATGCGGACTATTGAATTTTTATTCCCTGGTGCTAGTATATGATTAGTGTACATGAATTAAATGTGTAAAGGAATACATTTGATGCTGGCGCGAATAACTATTTAAGTATGAAAATTGGCGTTTGATTACATTATTTGATGTTGTCTCAAAACAAAATTTGATGACGAGGAGGATTAGCCTTGCCATGCATCTTTTAGTTTGTAAAGGAAGCCTTTTTAAGCCTTTTTATTATTTAGCTTTAAAAAATAGAAAATGAGTTTGATTCCAAAAGGAAGCCCATTCGTCCATCTTAGAAGCCTTTTTCAGAAATATTGTTGCCTCGCTGTAATTGATGAATTATTAAAATTATTTTTTTTTGTTTAGTTTATATATTAGCAATGTTGTAAATATTAAATTGAGTTTTATTAAATCATCTCCCACGTAGATACATTGATGTAGAGTTGTGATAAAAAAGAATAAATTAAATCCTGATGTATAACTAAATAGCTAAACATGGATATAATTTTTAAATTGATTCAGTTCATACAGATGGAGTTATGAAATGCATGAGATTGAAATATTTTTTTTTAAATAACTATATTTACCATGACCGAAAATGAAGTATCTAAAATGATCATGTTCCCATAAATATATATTCCTATATTAATGAGATTTGATAACACAAGGCAAATATCTCTTTTTTTATTGTGAAGATGAAAAATAAAATAATTGCAGCATCTTACTTTGTTTAATCGTTTGAATCATACTATGGTTCATCTTTCTACCTTTAAAACTTTTAGTATTTATAATGGATCCACCTATATATAGGTATAACTTCATTCCCGGCTGGACTTAAATATAATGTCGTGTCATTTGCAATTTCCATACTACATCCATCTATACCTATTACTATGACTAAGAAAATTAATGAAATGATGGTTTCAACTTAGCAACCAAGAAAATGAAAGAGACGTAGTTTCCTTGAAATTTCCGTTTCCTTGCATATTATTTTCTTTTCATATTTTCTAGTACAATTAAATTAATGATAAATGTATTAATTTTATATATCCGTGTTTTCACGCTATCACATTTTAGAGTAGGTTTTTTAACTAACTCTGAATATACATATATAGGAGTTAGAAAATTATTCAACCTTTTTTCCTTATTAAAAAAACTAAGAACTATTTTCAGCTATTCGACCATATGCATGTTCGAATCTAGAAGGTGGAAAAGCTTTTTATTTATTTTTTCTAGTGGATTTAATGAACAATTCACATTACAGTTACAAAAACTGGGCCACATTCCACTGACGAAATAATTGAACAAGTAAATCAAGTTATGTAGTTGACTTTTTATAAATACAAAAAAGAGGGCTAAAATATTACTCACTCTGTCCCGACTAAGATGACACATTTCTTAGTTGATACGGAATTTTAGGAGTTATTGGTTAGTGTGTTTAATTGGAAAGAGATAATGTGAGTGTAAGTATTAAATGGAGAAAACAAAGATGGTTGAATATTTAACTAAGGAGAGAAAAAATGGTTGAGTGTATTAACAGAAGAGATAAAATTTTGGAAAGTTGAAATGTGTAATCTTATTTTTGATAAACTAAAAAAAACTGTATCATCTTATACGAAAGAGAAGAAAAAGAAAATACATAAAAAGCTCAGACGACCAAATAACTGAGACCATATTACTCATACAAAATGATTTTGGAAAACGGGCCCAATAGCTATTGTTGAAGCCCATACAGAAGAGGCCTAAGCGAGATTAGATAATACCAATTGGTTCAAATGATATAATTTTCTTTAACAATAACTCAACTACTTACCAATTGGTTCAAATGATATAATTTTCTTTAACAATAACTCAACTACTTTTATGTCCATCTCTCTTGTTTTACCAATTTGACATTAATGCTCGGATTGACCAGTACCAAGTACTCTCTCCGTTCCACTTAAAATGCAATATTTGGGAATTGGCATGAGATTTTATATAGTGTTATTTTGTGAGTTAAAGAAGAGGGAGTCAAGTAAGAGAGATGAAAAAGTAGAGATAGAGTTGTTTTCATTTTAGGAAACGTTTCATTTTTAAAGGATTGACCAGTACCAAGTACTCTCTCCGTCCCACTTAAAATGCAACATTTGGGAATCAGCACGAGGATTTTATGTAGTGTTGTTTTGTGAGTTAAAGAAGAGAGAGTAAAGTAAGAGAGATGAAAAATTAGAGATAGAGTTGTTTCCATTTTAGGAAACGTTTCATTTTTAATGGGACAGAGGGAGTATATTTTTTTGCAACGAAGGTAGTACTATCTTCAGTGAGATTTCATACATGTTTCCGTGAGCTACTACAATGATCAAACTACAATGATCAACAGACACGCTGCGTGACAATTTATCTAGACCATCAAATTTTAATCGAAATCGAAGTATCCGAGTATACTTTACTTATTTTTGGAAAAGAGCATATATAATTTGTGTATGCTATAACAATTTAGTTATTACCCAATTTTACCTCCACTTAATAACAATATTCAGTTCCAAACACCATACATTTTCATAAAAAATAGACCTTCTTTCTATTTTGGAACGTTAGCCATAAAAAATATTGCTCCACTTCAATTTTTGTAATTCCTAAAGTGGCATGTATATCTTCAAGTTATTAGTATATTCCCAGAGGCCATAATCAACGTTAAAATATTCAATTGACTTATTCCAATCCAATCGACATGATTGAAAAATAATATTTTTGCATTATTGGATCGTCAGTCAATAGACTCAATACACGTTATTAGCAAAAATCATTTTAGCAATTTCAACTCCTCCATCTTCACCCCCACCAACAATTTTAGCATACTCAATTCCTTGACCATTCATGGCGGCTTATGGTGCAGCCGTTTCTCTCAAGAAGACGGCCAGGCTTATCCTAGCAGCGCCTCGCATTTTTCTGGTTCCTCCTCCCATTCCTAAAATCTTGCAGTTCATTGCTTTCTGTTGTGCTGTGTTTGATCATTCATATTTCAAAGCGGTGATGACAGCTTATAATGTAGCGGTTTATCTAAACTATACGAATCCGCGTATTCAACAATCGTTTCGGATTCCGCTAGTTTCCGAGTTCCATAATTCATATTTAGAATGGGTGATATTGGCTAATGTTGCAGCGATTTATCTCAATTATAGGATGCGGCCGCGTCTTCTTCGCAAAGATCTCTGTGCTGGCCAAGGCCTTCAACGCCATGGTTCGCTTGCAGAAAGTTCTGCTAAAATTGGAGGAGACTGGCTTCAGCAAGATCAGGACGAAGGTGTATGCTTTGGATGAACGAATCAAAGAGGCCATATGGGAATTCGAAGATTTACTAGAGTCTCATGTGTATCAACAGATTCTTCCACAACTCGAGAGCTCATCAAGAGATGAGATAGATCAGTTTTCCCTCGATCGGATTCTGACACAACTTAAACGGTCATCCCTAGGTGAGAGAGAACACTTGTATTTATCTGTAGATCTGCAGAGTCTGGGACAGAGTGTTGATTCGTTTGTCGAGAGGGTGACAGCGATGGAGGCGGAGTACGACATAGAACTGCTGAATATGCCAGAAGAAGAAGGTGAACCTGTTTCCTCAAGAATTGATTTCGGTGGAATCAACTCAATGATGGTAGGATCATCTGTTGTATTTGAAAAAGTCAGGGATTATCTTATCAAAGATCAGGGGAATCGGTTTTTAGTGACAGGGATGGCAGGTGTTGGAAAGACAACTCTTGTTAAGAAAGTATTTGAGGATCCATCAATTCAGACACATTTCGAGCATCGAGCATGGGTCAAAGTGGGCAGAAAGTGTGAACCTTATGAAATATTAAGATGCACTCTAGCTCAAGTGGATCCCAACACTAGCAACCAAGTGTTTACCCAAGGAGATGATGAGGATGAGGAGAAATTACTTGGACTCTTGAAAGAGAGATTGATATTTAAGAAATGTCTCATTGTGTTGGATGATGTTTGGGAATGGGACACATATGTAATGGATAACTACTTGGCAGGAGAGAATGTCCGAATCCTGGTTACAAGCAGGCTCAAACTTGAAGAATGTGCAAATCATGCTACACTTTGCTTGTTGAATGAAGATGAAAGTAATAAATTACTTGGTGAGAAGCTGTTTGGTGAAGAGGGTTTCCCTCCTCACCTAAAGAAATTGGGAGAGACAATTGCAAAAAAATGTGAAGGTCTTCCACTTATGCTAATCACAGTTGCAGACTTCCTATCCAAAGAAGACAAGACTGCAGAATTCTGGACCGAGGTAGCCCAAAAACAACATAATTCAGTCTTTATGGATTCATATAATCAAATATCAAAGGTACTATTCCCAAGCTATGATTACTTACCTCAATATTTGAAAATGTTGTTCCTCTATATGGGAGCTTTCCCTCCATATAGTAATATCGACATAGACAACATCATCTATATGTTGATTGCTGAAGGGTTTCTTGAATGGCGCGAGGAAGAAACTTTGCGTCATTTCTTTACTCAATGTTTGGCAAGACTTACTTTCCTGTATAATCTTGTTGTATTAGACAGAGAACCACGTGAATCTTGGTTTTCAACGAAAGACTTCCGTGTGCATTCTTGTTGGCAATACGTATGCAAGAAAGAAGCTAGTAAGATTAAGTTTTTGCATGTTATTCAAAGTTGCAATGATGATGTAATGAAAGACCAGCGCCGGTTGTGTGCTCATTGCAACACTTTATTTGCCTTCAAACAAGTGTATGATTCAATAAAAAGTGATTGCGCACCCATTGTCCGTTCTCTCTTGTGTCTTGGTCCTTACAACCAATATCCGGTGCCAATACATGACATGGATCTCAAGTTGCTCAGGGTACTAGATGCTACTAAGGTTCGATTTTACCATATCCCACTAGAATTTATGAAACTAGTTTGTTTACGGTACCTTGCCTTAACTTGCAACTTAGAGATCCCTATTTCCATATCCAACCTTCTTCATCTCAAAACCTTGATTATAAAACCGCATCTGAACATTAGAAAGTGTGGATTTGTGTCATATATGCCAGCCGAAATTTGGGACATGCATGAACTATTATATATTGAGGCCACAGGAAGAGATCTACCAACCCCTAATTCTGATGCTACTTTGAAATACTTATCTTCTATTTTTGGTGTGAGTGCAAAGAGTTGCACTAGAGAAATTCTCATAAAAATCCCTAATTTAAATCAATTAGGAATTATTATGGAGTTGAAGCCTTACGATGATGACGATGTTAGCAACCTAACGAGGGCTCTCGGTCATATATCAGAACAACTACCGAATTTGGGACTATTGAGCTATGATGTAACAAACCCTGATACGAAGAATGAGTTTATGGTTCCTCTTTCAATGTTCCCATCAGGTTTGACAATGTTGGATTTGAGTGGCTCAGGTTGTCCATGAAAGCACATGAATGATATTGGTTCACAGCTACCAAATCTTATGAAGCTTAATTTAAAACATTATGCCTTTCGAGGTTTGGAATGGAATATAGAACCAAGGTCTTTTTTGAAGCTTGAGACACTTGTAATTGAAGACACTGATTTGGTGCGGTGGAGAGCTCAACATGGAAGCCTCCCAATGCTTGAGCTCCTAAGCATACGGCATTGCTACAAATTACAACAACTCGAATGGGTGCGTGATCCCTCAACAGTCCAAACTACAATTGAATTAGTTGAGTGTAATCCCTTAGCTGTCACTTCTGCCAATCAATTAGGACCGGAATCTCTCTATAGAGTTCGTTGCCACTCTACTTTTTGAGAGGAGAAGCTGTAACTCTACTCTCAACTTGGTTGACAGGTTAGCCTTCCTACTTCATTTAATGTGCACAAACATCATCAATTCATTTCTTTCTTAACTAAAATGAATGTTCTTGTTATGAAGATGGAGTTGCATTAACCTTCCTTGCATAACATGATCATCTCTTGAAGATTGCAGTGAAGAAGTGATGCTTGACTACTTGTTGAAGGCCTTTAAGGTATGCTTTAGTTTCAGTGTTTGAGTTATGTGCTTGGCCACTTTTGGTAGACTATAAATATGAGTGGTGAATTTGGATGATAATTAAAAACTAGAGTTATTTCCTTCTGATTTGTTATACATTGAGGAAGAAGGAATTTGTGGTTTGTTATCAAATTCAAAACTCTATAAATACAATTATACAACCACAATTCACATTCATTTTATCAACAATCTCTTTCACAATTTTTCTCTCTAAAAAATGGATATGATACCGAATGTGAATGACCTTGATCTAGCTATATATATATACAATCCTAAAGAAAATAAAGAACGAGATGCTCGTTACACGGAAATTGTTGCTTCGTCTATACCACGGACGCATATATCCACTGGGATCGAGGAAGTTTGATCATACACCAACAATTTTCAGCATTGACGAACTTTTTCAATTTTTCAATTTTAGATTTTTTTTTAATTTCAATTTCTAAGATTTATAATTTTGTTTCTAAATGAAGTAAATTCAATTTTATGGTATTATATGATCTACTCATATTTAAATTTTTAAAATTAAACAATGATTAAGTTATGGATGCTCTCAAGGTCAAATATAGGGTCACAATTAGGGGTGAAAGTTCGGGTACCCGCGGGTACCCAAACCCGAAAATTCGGGTACCCGAACCCGAAATCTCAAAAATATCATACCCAATACCCGACCCGTATGTGAATTCGGGTACCCTAATACCCGATGTGGGTACCCGAACCCAACTAATCGGGTACCCATAAACCCGGAATTATTATATTTAAAATTTATTCTTTTATATAAATTAAATTGTGATGAGAATAGAAATTATTAAAAATCACACAATACTTATACTATTTATTGACTATAATTCTATATTATATAAAATAGACCTTAGACAAATAGACACTACTTAATTTTAAAATAATTTTTTTTTGGTATAAATTGAAACATAAAAGGGATTATAAAAGAGATTAAAACAACTTTTTAAGACATTAAATGAACATGTAAATAAAACGGAGAAAGCATAACTAATTAACTATATATTTTCAAAAGATTACAAGTAAGAATATAAATAATGCAACATGAACCGAACACGAATGTAAAGAAGAGAGCAAACGGCAAAAAGAGAGCAGCAGCAGCGGTGTGAAGGAAACTTGAAAAAGTGAGGCATACGAAAAATTTATAAATCTACATGTGATTAAATAAAGTTACCCTAGATTTACCTTACGGGCCATAGGCCCTATACTAAATAAAAATATTTATCACAAATACATAATTAACCGGGTTTAATCGGGTATTAGTCGGGTACCCTAATACGGGTTTCGGGTACCCTAAACCCGAAAAATCCTAACATTAACTACCCAAACCCGTACCCGAACCCATTATTTCGGGTTTCGGGTACCCATAACCCGTCGGGTATTGGGACTGGGTCGGGAATACCCGAAACCCACGAATTAAATTTTCAGGCCTAGTCACAATACATCAATCAAATTTGCAAAATCTACAAATTGGTCATAGCTTTCAACTATTCACATAAAAAATATTGGGTTACAGCCCACTGAACAAATTATTGATCAAGTTACTCAAATTCTGGCTCATCTTAACATATCATTTCATTTGGCTATTGGTTTAGAATAAAGCTATAGACTCCAAATAATATGGACTGTATTATAAAAGATTTAAAATTATTTTGATATTATCAAATTATATATCTTTATGCAAATAAACAATTTTTGCTATACGCTTTCTGGCTATATATCCACATTTAACTCTAGTTATCGGGGTTAATAAAATTTTGGCAAATAACTAATTGATTTTTTCTTTGAATATTTTCATTGAAAAAATTTATTCAAATATATTTGTATCTATCATTAATATTCCTAGAATAAACACAGAACTTATTTTTATACTATCTTGTCTTATTTGGTTTTAGATACCAAAAATTCCTTAAATGTCTTGAACAAAAAAGTGCATAAAACAAATATTTTTCTATAAAATTTTCTATCCATTCCATAGTAGTAGAGTTATTTTTCCATTTTGGATGTTTCATAATAGAAGAGTCATTTTATTTTTTAGTAAAAAGTTACACATTTATTCACTCTTACTTTTTCCTCTCTCTTACTTTATTAATTATCTCTACTTTTTTCTCTCTCCTACTTTATTATCTTTTTATTTTATAAATATATTATAAATCTTTTTTTTTTAATCTTTGTATCGAATAGAAACACCTCTATTATTATTATGTGACGGAGTATGTCTTTTATGTGGAAAAATATTATTTCCCCAGCAGGCCTTAAATTAGTTTTGTATTAGCAATGTTAATTGTTGGATGGTGATAATCGTTGACTTTAATAATTGAGTAGGTATGGTG
Source organism: Salvia hispanica (assembly GCF_023119035.1). Taxonomy (NCBI): domain Eukaryota; kingdom Viridiplantae; phylum Streptophyta; class Magnoliopsida; order Lamiales; family Lamiaceae; genus Salvia; species Salvia hispanica. The sequence continues at coordinate 50,774,017 of NC_062965.1, read as the reverse complement.
GTGATAATCGTAGACTTCATGGTGATATTTAAATGGAAAATTGCTAGAAAAATTGTGAAATTTTATCTGAGGTCTTTTCTCTAGTTTTGTAAATCAGTCAAAATTATCAGGTAATTAATGTATTTATTCTCTGATTATGTACATGGTGATTTTTTTTCTTGCAATATTGAATTTATTACGGAAGTAGAAAAATCATACATGGACATTGTTGGATACAAATGCAAATAATTTGAATATAATGGAGATGGACAACAAATTGTTTACCTAGTTTAACGTAGGTACCTAGGTTTGGGGGCGATGTCGAGCCAATGTTTGACTATATAATTATTGGCTGCCTAGTTTACAATGAGAAAACAAGAACAACTCTATGCATAAATAGTATTCTCTCCGTCCATAAAAAATAAATACAGTAAGTTTTTTCATTTTAGTCCGTCCACAAAAAATATACTAAGTTTAAAAAGGAAAGTTTTCAACTAATACTAACCCTACACATCATTCTAAATGTGGATCCTACAATCCACTAACACTCATTTTATTACCTTTTCTCTCCATCTCTCTTATTTTTTACCAATTATACATTAAAACACATGTCAGGACAGAGAGTATAGAAAACTAGAAAAGATGATGGAAATAATGTTATTGGCTGACTATATAATTATTGTACTATAAATTATAAATATTTTACTCCATTTATCCTATAAAAATATAAAAATAGTACTACTACATATCAATATATACATACAAAATGTTAAAATTCCCGGATTCAACTTATGGCCATCCATCATCAATTATATACTATTGATGACCAATCTCAAGATATGGGATATAATTGAAAAAATAATATTTCAGCTGAGTTTATGGCGTCCATTATGGTATCGCCAGTCGATACACGTTATTAACAAAACACAATTTCAAAACCTCCAACCACCGTTACCGATTCATCCTTCTCCATCACCGCCTCCAATTTCAGTCAAGTGATGGCGGCTTACGGTGCAGTGATTTCTCTTAAGAATACCATTAACCGTACTCTACAATCATCTCGCATTTCACTGGTTCCTGCCTCTTCTACACAAGTCTTACGACCTGCCTACGAGGCCATGGATCGCTTGCTGACTGCTCTGTCAAAGTTGGACGACACTGGGTACAGTAAGATCAGAACAAAGGTGAATGCTTTGGATGATCGAATCAAAGAGGCCGTATGGGAATTCGAAGATTTACTAGAATCTCATTTGTATGATCAGATTCTTCCACAACTCGAAAGTGAGATAGATCACGTGTCTTTCTCGGTAGATCTGCTGAGTCTGCAACCAAGTGTTGATTGCTTCGTCAAGAGGATGACAGAGATGGAGTTGGAGTATGATATTGAAGTGGTGAATATGCCTGAAGAAGAAGGCCAACCTATTGCCTCGAGAATTGATTTTGGTGGAATATGCTCAAACATGGTTGGATTATCTGATGAATTTGAACAACTCAGGGGTTGGCTTCTTGCAGAGAAAAAAGAGAATTGTTTATCAATTACTGGGATGGCAGGAGTTGGAAAGACAACTTTGGCGAAGAAAATATTTGATGATCCATTGATTCAGGGACATTTTGTGCTTCGAGCATGGGTTAAAGTGGGCAGAAAATGTGCACCGAATGATGTATTACGAGGCGTTCTGGCTCAAGTGGATCCCAACACTCAAGACCAAATGTTTACCCAAGGAGACGATGACGACGACCTGAAATTAGTTGGAGTCTTGGAAGACATATTGAAGGATAAGAAATGTCTCATTGTGTTGGATGATGTATGGGTATGGCACACACAACTAATGGGTATCTTGCCAAACAAGAATGTTCGAATCTTGCTTACAAGCAGGCTAAGAATTAAAGATTTTCCAAATCAAGTTGTACGCTTGTTGAATGAAGAAGAAAGTAAGAAATTACTTTGTGAGAAGGTGTTCGGTAAAGAGGGTTTCCCTCTTAGCCTTGAGAAATTGGGAGAGAAGATCATCAAAAAATGTGAAGGTCTTCCACTTATGATAGTCATAGTTGCAGAGCTCCTGTCTGAAGACAAGACCCCAGAATACTGGACTGAGGTAGCTACAAAACAACATAATTCAGTTTTTGTGGATGCATATAATCAAATATCAGAGGTATTTTTCCCAAGCTATGAATATTTACCTCAATATTTAAAAATGTTTTTTCTCTATATGGGATCTTTCCCTCCATATTGTGATATTGAAATAGGCGATCTCATCCGTCGATTGAGAGCTGAAGGGTTTCTTGAATCGACTGAAGAAAGAACTTTGGAAGAGTTTATGGTCAATTGCTGGAAAATTCTTGCTCATTGTCGTAATCTTGTTATGTATGAATCAAATGTAGAATCTTGGTTCTCGAAGGGGGAGTTTCAGGTGCATTCGTGTTGGCAGCACGTGTGTAAAAAAGAAGCTAGTAAGATCAAGTTTTTGCATGTTTTACAAAGTTGTGACGATGTTATGAAAGGCCAGCGGCGGTTGTGTACCCATCATAACACTTTATTTGCCTTCAAAGAAGTGTATAATTCAATAAATAGTACTTGCGCATCCACTGCCCGTTCTCTCCTTTGTTTGGGTCGTTTCCACCAATATCCGGTGCCAATACATGATATGGATTTCAAGTTGCTCAGGGTATTAGATGCTCAACAGGTCCGATTTTACCATATCCCACCTTTTATTATGAAACTAGTCTGTCTAAATTATCTTGCCCTAGCTTGCAATGGAGAGATCCCTAATTTCATATCCAACCTTTTTCACCTTCAATCATTGACTATCCATACACATATAAACATTAAAAAGCGTGGGGCTCCGTTATACGTGCCATTGGTAATATGGGACATGCAAGAGCTACAACATATTAGTATCTTAGGAAGAGACCTACCGACCCCCAAGTCTGATGCTACTTTGGACAAACTCGTTAGTCTTTTTGGTATTAGTCCCAAGAGTTGCATTAGAGAAAATCTCAAGAGAATCCCTAATTTAAGGATGTTAGAAATTATGACGGAGTTGAAGCCTTATGATGATGACGATGATATAAACCTATTGAGTGGCTTGGATTACATCTCAAAGGAACTCCAATATTTGCAACTACTTATATATGAAGTAACAAACCCCAACATGAAGTATCAGTCCATAGTTCCTCTTTCAATGTTCCCATCAAGTTTGATAAGGTTGGATTTGAGTGGCTTAGGGTGTCCTTGGAAGCACATGAATGACATTGGTTCGCTGCTGCCAAAGCTTAAGTACCTCAAGTTACGTCACTATGCCTTTCATGGACCCGAATGGAATATAGAATCGGGGTGTTTTTTGAAACTTGAGACACTTGTTATTGAAGACACCGATTTGATGCTATTGAGACCTCAACATGGAAGCCTCCCAAAGCTTGAACTCCTAAGCATAAGGCATTGCTACAAATTACAACAAGTCGATTGGACTTGTGATCCCTCAATGGTCACAAAGCCTACAATTGAACTGGTTGAGTGCAGTCCTACAGTTGAGATGAGACCTCACTTTATAGTTCGTTGCCACTCTACTATTTGAGATGAGAAGTCGTAGCCAGACTCTGAGCTTGGTTAACAGGTTAGATTTCCTACTTCATTTAATCTTCACAAACCTCATCAACTCATTTCTTTCTTAACTAAAATGCTTGTGCTTGTGGTGAAGATGAAGTTGCACCAAGTTTCCTTTGCAAAACATTATCGGCTTCCGAAGATTGGAGTGCAGAAGTGTTTTTGAATCCTCGTTGGAGGCCTTACTTCAACGTAGAACCTGAGTCGATTTGATAATAAATTTGCTTCATATTCTTCAGCGTGAAGTGCAAATCCTTATATGAAGAAAGCTTGAACCAGATATGTGAGTATAGTTGATGGATTTGTTTAGTATAATGTTTTATGTTGGTGTTGGAAGAAGATGAGAGACATGCCATCTTTTTTCTGCAATTAAACTTCTATTTCTTTGAAACTTTGTTGATTGACTCCTTCATCCGTTCTTGGATGTTTCCTATTCATTTTTTTTGTGTTTTCTTTTGCTATGAATGTTGGTTTTATATATCTTCTTTTGATGTTTAGTGCATGTTTGATAGAGTTGATAACTTATCTAGGGACGAAATTCTATGAAAAAAATAATAATGTTGAAGTATACCATCTTCTTTATTTTTCTTGTGTCTTTTGGTTAAAGTGGCTATATAAGTACGAGTTTCGAACGTTATTCAAATATTCAACTTAAAGATTATAGTCTCAACAGAAATTTAACAGTTTTGAATGTTAGTGTACTCTTTTATGCCTCGTTTGGTAGCTGGTTTAAATTATTGAAATTTTTATTACTAATTAGTTAATAATGTAAGATAGATTATGTAGTTCTATATAGTTCTATAGTATATGAATAAGACGACTTGAGTGAATGGCTTGTATATTTGATAAATAAAACAGATGCTTTAACCCTATGTTTGGTAAATATAATTTTGAGTAAAGGCTAAAACTGGTCCTGTCCATTTTACGATTTGATCTTATACTTTATTTTTTGAATTTTTGCATCCTGAACATTTCAACTCGAATCACAATTAGTCATATACTAACAATTCCGTCAATTTTTAAACGGTTTTAACTCGATTTGACTGATTTTGAAAATGTTTTAACCCATCAAGTTTCGGATCACCTCTTCTAGAAAAATTCATTCCTAATCCTAAATGTTCGATAGCTCGTCGGGCTCATCGAGCCATCAGTTTCGGGCTACTTTTTCACTTTTACTTAGTTTACCACAAGTTCCGATGAGATGGGCCTTCAGTAAAGCTTGAATTGGGCCTTTATCTTTCCCTTATTTAGCTATATAATAGGCCCAACAGTAGCGTCGTCCCCTTGTTAGTTTCCACTCCGCTTGTTAGAGGGGGTGAATACCCTTACTAAATGAATATATTTTGTTTTAATAAATAAAGTTTGAAATTAATTAAAATTAAAACGAAAAAAGAAACTAAATAAATATAAACAAAATCAAAACAAAACTTAAGGTCTCAAATTCTGTTTTTATGTTATCCGAAAAATATTCATCCCTCCCTACACACATAATATTCGAGTACATAAGGAAAAGAATGTTTGCAATCCATTACAAGAATTTCACAAAATTTCAAATTATTTATAATTTCCCAAATTTCTTGTAAATAGGGTAGAATATTTCATTTGTGCATGCTATAGCAATTTGGTATTTGGAGATACCCCATTTTACCACTAATCATTCAATTCCAAACATTAATCACCTTTAAAATATTTTATGATGAACCCAAAAATATGAACATTAATGGACACATCATGTGCAGTGCTGACTTTGCAGAGAAATGCAGGTATGGATATAATTAAGTATTAGAATTCCCATAACCAACTTTAAAATAAGTATTCTATTGACTGATCCGATCCAATCGATATGATTGAAAAATAATATTTTTGCATTATTGGATCGTCATAGTCAATACACGTTATTAGCAAAATCATTTTAAAAATTTCAACTCCATCATCTTCACCACCACCAACAATTGTAGCATACTCATTTCCTTGATCATTCATGGCGGCTTATGGTGCAGCTGTTTCTCTCAAGAATACGATCAAGCTTTATACGCAATCGTCTCGCATTTCGCTGGTTTCTCCCTATCCAATAGTCGAGCAATTCATCGCTTCCTATTGTGCTTTGTTTGATCATTCATACATCAAAGTGGTGATGGCGGCTTATGCTGCAGCGGTTTGTCTGAACTACACAATTTCGAGCATTCGACAATCGTTTCTGATTTCACCGGTTTCTGTCTTTCATATCTCATATTTCAAATGGTTGATGGTGGCTTATGTTGCAGCGGTTTATCTCAAGTATAAAATTCTACCTCGTGCTCTCTCCGTAAAATTCATAGTGCCCGCGAAGGCCTACAATGCCATGTGTCGCTTGCAGAAAGTTCTGCTGAAATTGGAGGAGACCGGCTTCAGCAGGATCAGGACGAAGGTGAATGCTTTGGATGAACGGATCAAGGAGGCCATATGGGAATTCGAAGATTTGATAGAATCCAACTTCACCAATCAGATTCTTCCACTGCTCGAAAGTGGAACAAGTCACTTGTCTTACTCCGTAGATCTTTGGAGTCTGAAGCAGAGTGTTGATTGCTTCGTGGAGAGGGTGGCGGTCATGGAGGCAGAGTATGATGTTGAACTGGCTAATATGTCTGAAGAAGAAGGCGAACCTATTTCCTCGAGAATTGATTTTGGTAGAATCAACTCGGAGATGGTTGGATTGTCTCTTGAATTTGAACGAGCCGTGGATTACTTGATCGGAAATGAAGGGAATCGGTTGTTAGTTACTGGGATGGCTGGGGTTGGAAAGACAACTATTGCGAAGAAAATATTTGAAGATCCATCAATTCAGAGACATTTCGAGCTTCGTGCATGGGTCAGAGTGGGCAGGAAATGTGGAGCAAATGAGACATTACGATGCATTCTAGCTCAACTGGATCCTAACATGCTTGCCCAAGATGATGGCGCGAAATTAGTTGGACTCTTGGAAGAGATATTGAAGGACAAGAAATGTCTCATTGTGTTTGATGACGTATGGAAATGGGATACATGGGTGATGGACAACTTGCCGGAAGAGAATGTTCGAATCTTGGTTACAAGCAGGCTAGCAATTGAAGAATGTGCACATCATGCTACATTACGCTTGTTGAATAGAGAAGAAAGTAAGAAATTACTTGGTGAGAAGGTGTTCGGTGAAGAGGGTTTCCCTTCTTGCCTTGAGAAATTGGGGGAGAAGATTGCCGAGAAATGTGAAGGTCTTCCACTTATGATAGTCACAGTTGCAAGGCTCCTGTCCAAAGACGACAAGGACCCAGAGTGTTGGACTGAGGTGGCCGAAAAGCAACATAATTCGATTTTTGTGGATGCATATGATCAAATATCAGAGGTACTTTTCCCAAGCTATGATTACTTGCCTCAATATTTGAAAATGATTTTCCTCTATTTGGGAGCTTTCCCTCCGTATAGTAATATCGATATAGACAGCATCAACCCTCGGTTGATTGCTGAGGGGTTTCTTGAACCGACTGAAAATGAAACTACTAGTGATTTCATGGCCCAATGCTTGGCAAAGCTTTTTAACTGGTATCATCTTCTACTACTCGATACAAATCTAGAATCTTGGTTTTCAAAGCAAGAGTTTCGTGTACATTCTTGTTGGCAGTATTTGTGCAAGAGAGAAGCTAGTAAGATTAAGTTTTTGCATGTCTTACAAAGCTGCACTGATGTTATGAAAGATCAGCGTCGATTGTGTGCCCATCGCAACACTTTGTTTTCCTTCAAAGAAGTGTATGATTCAATAAAAAGTGATTGTGCATCCACTGTTCGTTCTCTCCTTTGTTTTGGTCCTTACCACAAATATCCGGTGCCAATACATGACATGGATTTCAAGTTGCTCAGGGTACTCGATGCTGTTAAAGTTCGATTTTACCATATCCCACTTGGAATTCTTAAACTAGTTTGTCTAAAGTATCTTGCTTTAACTTGCAACACCGAGATCCCTATTTCCATATCCAATCTTCTTCACCTTCAATCCCTGATTATCAAACCACATATGAACATTAGAAAACGTGGAGTTGTGTCGTATATGCCAACCGAAATATGGGATATGCTAGAACTACAGTATATTGCTGTCATGGGAAGAGACTTACCGACCCCTAATTCTGATGCTACTTTGGAAAAATTCTCTTGTATTTTTGGGGTGAGTGCAAAGAGTTGCACAAGAGAAATACTCAAAAAAGTTCCTAATTTAATTGAATTGGGAATTATAACAGAGTTGAAGCCTTATGATGATGATGATGATTGCAACCCGTTGAATGCCTTGGGTTATATCTCAGAGGAGCTCCGGTATTTGCATATACTTACATATAATGTAATGAACCCCGAGATGAAGTATAAGCATATAGTGCCTCTTTCAATGTTCCCACCAACTCTTATAAGGTTGCATTTGAGTGGCTTAGGGTGTCCATGGGAGCACATGAATGAGATTGGTTTGTTGCTACCAAATCTTATGGATCTCGAGTTAAAACACTATGCCTTTCAAGGTCCCGAGTGGTATATAAATCCAAGGTGTTTTATGAAACTTGAGACACTTGTAATCGAAGACACGAATTTGGTGCGATGGAAATCTCAAAATGGAAGCCTCTCAAGGCTTGAGCTCCTAAGCATACGGCATTGCTACAAATTACAACAACTCTTTTGGAAACGTCATCCCACAGCAGTTCCAACTACAGTTGAGTTAGTTGAGTGCAATCCCTTAGCTGTAATTTCTGCTCATCACTTGAGATCGCGATCTGCCTTTAGAGTTCGTTGCCACTCTTCTTTTTGAGATAAGAAGTTGTAGCTAGACTCTCAACTTGGTTAACAGGTTAGCCCTCCTACTTCATTTAATTTGCATAAACATCATCAATTCCTTTAGTTCTTAACAAAAATGTATGTGTTTGTAATGAAGATGGAGTTGCATTGACCTTCCTTGCAAAACATGATCATCCCTCGAAGATTGCAGCCTAGAAGTGATTTTGGATTACATGTTGAAGGCCTTTTTCTAATTATGCTTTAATTTCAGTACTTGAGGTATAGGCTTAGCCCATCTTTATTTGACTACAGTTATGAGTTTCTTCTATGTATTACTCCCTCCGTCTCCAATTAATTGACACCGGTTAATTTGACACAGATTTTAAGAAATATAGTGAAAAGTGGTTAAAAAAGAGTTAGTGAATGTGCGTCCTACTTTTATATATTAATCATAATAAAATGTGAGGGGAATGAGTTGATAGAATGTGCGATTCATTATAAAAAAAATAGTAAAAAAGAAAATTGATGTCAGTTTAGGGTGTAATCACAATTCTTAGCATAAACCATAAATGAGTTATACTACTATATGATTAAAGCTTCGGAATGGACAAATTCCATGTTCTCTGATTTGACTAACTAAATAATTAATCTCCTACATACATATAATAATAAAATAAAATTAATTTCATATTTGGCGCCAACACCTCCTCGTTGCTTCGTCTCTAGTTTCGACCAAGTGTGAAAATTTTATTTTTTACGTTTGGTTTGGCGAAAAGTTTATTTATTGGAGATGGTAAGCAAAATGCAGATATAGGTCTAATTATTGATCATGTTGCTCAAATTCTGACCCACACAATCATAATAAATTGGGGGCAGGCTTAAAATGACTTAATTATACCAGTAGAAATATCTCCTTAATTAGTTCGATAAATTTAATTCAAACTGATTCAGAATAGGGGTCTTTGTCTTTAAATTCCTTTTAACTTTCATTAAAATTCAATTTTATAATCCAACTTGAAAAATTCGCCAATAAATTTATAACCAAAATATTAATTTGTAATGATTTTAGAAGTAATCAAAATTTTGATTCTATGGCTTATTATAACTTATACTCCCTCCGTCCCGGCTAAGATGACACATTGCTTAGCCGGCACGGGGTTTTAGGAGTTATTGGTTAAAGTGTTTAATTGGAGAGAGAAAAGGTGGGTGTAAGTATTAAAGTAGAGAGATAAAAAAAGATTGAATATTTTAATAGGAGTGAGAAAAAGTGGTTGAGTGTATTAAATGGAGAGAGAAAGTTACCAAAAAATGAAATGTGTCATCTTAATTGGGACAAACTAAAAAGGAAAACGTGTCATCTTAAGCGGGACGGAGGGAGTACTTTATTCGTCCCAAGAAAGATGACTCATTTATTGAGCGGTACGAGATTTTATACAGTTTGATTTTGTGTGTTATGTGAAGAGAGTAAAGTAACAGATTGGGAATAATGTAGAGATAAATATATTTCTATTTTAAGTAATGGATCATCTTGGTCGAGACAAACTAAAAATAAAAGTGAGTCATTTTCAGTGGGACGGATGGAGTAGTGATGACACAAAATTTTAGAAAATGTCTTTTTGTGTGTTTAATGGAGAGAGAAAATATAAATTTATATATTAATGTGCTAGAGAGTTTAAAAAAAAAAGAAATGTAACTATGAGAATAACTAATAAGACAAAAAAAATATAAATTTTACAGTGATTAAATATTCTGTAATGATATTATTATTACAAAAAATATAAAAAAATCAATGATGGTGTAATTGGGTCATTATTGATAAATAAAACAAAAATATGATTAAGTTAGATGAATATTAAAAATCGGAAGAGAGAAAATAATTAAATATGAAAAAGATGATTGGCTGGATAGTCTTCTTGGTTGATGATGAACATGATATATGAATTTTGCAAAATTGAAAATTCTTGCAATCGTGCGACCAAGTATAAATAATTACATGGTTGACTGAAAAACAATTTATACAATTGATAAATAGTGAGGTATATGGACGTGCATACACGTTGTTAGCAGTTTCACTTTAACAATTGCATACCAAACCCCGCCGCGGCCAACTCCTCTCCTCCAACTAAGAATGTAAAATTGACTTCGCCACCACAACTCAACCTATATTTCATATTTCAGTGGCGGCTTATGGTGCAGCCACTTCTCTTAAGAATACGATTCAGCGTATTCTACAATCGTCTCGCATTTCACTGGTTCCTCCCTCTCCACAAATCTCACTTCCCGCCTACGAAGCCATGGTTCGCTTGCAGAAAGTTCTGCTAAAATTAGAGGACACCGGCTGCAGCAAGATCAGGTCGAAGGTGAATGCTTTGGATGAACGAATCAAAGAGGTCGTGTGGGAATTCGAAGATTTACTAGAATCTCATGTGTATCAACAGATTCTTCCACAACTCGAAAGTGAGAGAGATCACTTGCTTTTCTCTGTAGATCTGCAGAGCCTGCGACAGAGTGTTGATCGCTTCGTCTCTAGGGTGATGGTGATGGAAATGGCTTACGATATTGAACTGGTGTACATGCCAGAAGAAGAAGGCGAGCCTATTTCGTCAAGAATTGATTCTGGTCGAATCGACTCAAATATTGTTGGATTATCTGATGAATCTGAACAAATCAGAGATCATCTTCTTTCAGAAAATGGAGATGGAAGGAATTGGCTATTAGTTACTGCCTTACTGGGATGGCAGGGGTTGGAAAGACAACTCTTGCTAAAAAAGTATTTGAAGATCCATCAATTCAGAGACATTTCGAGTATCGAGCATAGGTCAAAGTAGGCAGAAAGTGTGAATACAATGAAATATTACGATGCATAATAGCTCAAGTGGATCCCAACTCTCATGTTGAAATGCTTACCCACGGAGAAAATGTTGCTGACCAACAATTAGTCGGACTCATGGAATACAGATTGAAGTATAAGACATGTCTCATTGTGCTGGACGATGTATGGGAATGGGACACACGAGTATTGGTTAGCTTGTCACAAGAGAATGTCTGAATCTTGCTAACAAGCTGGATAGGAATGAAAGAATCTTCATTTCTAAGAATGCACTTGTTGGATGGTGAAGAAAGGAAGAAATTACTTGGAGAGAAGGTGTTCGGTAAAGAGGGTCTCCCCCTTAATTTGGAGAAATTGGGAGAGAAGATTGCCAAAAAATGTGAAGGTCTTCCACTTATGATAGTTACCGTTGCAAAGCTTCTATCCAAAGAAGTTAAAACCCCACAATACTGGACAGAGGTTGCTGAAAAACAACATAGCTCAGTCGTCATGGATGCATATAATCAAATATCAGAGGTACTTTACCCAAGCTATGACTACTTACCTCAATATTTAAAAATGTTTTTCCTCTATTTGGGAGCATTTCCTTCTTATAGTAATATTAAAATACACAACCTCTTTCAACGGTTGATTGCTGAGGGATTTCTTGAACCGTTTGGAAAACACACTTTGAAAATGTTTCTAGCCGAATGCTTGGCAGGGCTTGCTCATTCGTATCATCTTGTTCTATACCAATCAAACCCAGGATCTTGGTTTTCTAAGGAAGAGTTTCGAGTGCATTCTTGCTGGCAGCATTTGTGTAAGAAAGAAGCTAGCAAGATCAAGTTTTTGCAAGTTCAACAAAGTCGCCATGAAGTTATGAAAAACCAACGTCGATTGTGTGTCCACTGCAACACTCTATTTGCCTTCAAACTAAGTGTTTGATTCAATAAAAAGTGATTGTGGATCCACTGCCCGTTCTTTCCTTTGTTTTGGTCGGTACCACCAATATCCGTTGCCAATACATGCCATGGATTTCAAGTTGCTCAGGGTACTTGATGCTTTTGTAGTACGATTTTACCATATCCCAATTGAAATTTTGGACCTACTTCATCTAAGATATCTTGCCCCGACTTGCAATGAGCTCCCTGTTTCCATATCCAAACTTTTTCACCTTCAATTCTTGATTATCCATCCGCATATGAACATTAAAAAGCATGGAGCTCTGTCATTTATGCCGGTAGAAATATGGGACATGCAAGGACTACAACATCTTGAGGTATCCGGAAGAGACCTACCAATCCCTATTCCGATGCAACTTTGGACAAACTCTCTAGTGTAAGTGGTGTGAGTGCAAAGAGTTGCAATAGGGAAATTCTTAAAAGAATACCCTATTTAAAGGGATTAATAATTCTGATGGAGTTGGAACCTTGTGATGATGATGATGATGATGATTATAGCATCCTATTTAGTGGTCTAGGTTATATCTCAAAGGAACTCCAAAATTTGAATGTACTTACTTATAGCGTAATGAACCCTGAGATGAAACATGAGTATTTGGTACCTCTTTCAATGTTCCCAGCAAGTTTGACAGTATTGTGTTTGAGTGGCTTAGGGTGTCCATGGAAGCACATGAATGACATTGGTTCACTGCTACCAAACCTTAGGACCCTCAAGTTACAACACTATGCCTTTCAAGGCTCAGAATGGAATATAGAATAATGGTATTTTTTGAAACTTGAGACACTTGTAATTGAAGATACCGATTTGGTGCAATGGAGAGCTCAACATGGAAGCCTCCCAATGCTTGAAATCTTAAGCATACGACATTGCTACAATCTACAACAACTTGATTGGGCGCGTTATCTATCAATGGTCACAACTACAGTTGAATTAGTTGAGTGCAATCCCTTAGCCGCTGCTTCTGCTGAACAAATAAGACCGAGATATCTCTTTAGAGTTCGTTCCTACTCTTCTTTTTGAGATGAAATGTCGCAGCTACTCTCTTGGCTAACAGGTTAGCCTTCCCTACTTCATTTAATTTGCACAAACCATATCAATTCATTCGTTTCTTAATGAGATATCTGTGCTTTTGATGAAGCTGCATTAGTTGGTATCACTGTCAACATGCCGCCTCGTTGTCAACCCATCGCAATGGAAGACGTTTCCTAGTTGTCCTATGTCTCGTTGAGTTTCAATTTAGTCAGAATTGTGTTTCTAGTTGTCTCGGAGTTTCCTAATGGTATTATGCAGTTTGTAATACATGAAAGATTAATGTTTGCAACTTATGATATTTTCTTCATGTAGAATTTTGGTGTTATTTATTTTTCGTTGCATGGTATTGTGCTTGAACAATTAGTAGAGGCCTTCATAATTTTCTATAAGGATTTTGGTTCTCTTGTAATTAAATTGATAGAGATGGACAGAATTAGCAACTAATTACCTTCTGTTCGGACATGTTTTTGTCGACAAGATGGAGATACACAGAGAAAATTCTTTTTTTTTTCAAGGGAACAATAAACATTCCATAAAAGGGGTAGTTTTTTCTTTTTTAATTCCCACAAAGTGAGCGACGCCATGATGGACATGCGTTGCTGTTAATGACACGCATATTATAAGCGCGTTTTACCGTAAGATGCATGTGACTTATGTGTCGATAAAACGACACATTAGGTAAACATGTTTTTATTTATCGATGCTTGAGCCTCATGCGTCGTATATGAACATTAGAAAACGTGGAGTTGTGTCGTATATGCCAACCGAAATATGGGATGTCGTATATGCGTCGATAAAACAACTTCAAATAATTTGCATAAACATCATCAATTCCTTTCTATCTTAACAAAAATGCATGTGTTTGTAATGAAGATGGAGTTGCATTGACCTTCATTGCAAACATGATCAGCTCTCGAAGATTGCAGCGAAGAAGTAATCTTTGACTATTATGTTGAAGGCCTTTTTTGATCATGCTTTAGTTTAAGTTCTTGAGTTATGGGCTTAGCCCATCTTTGTTAGACTACAAAGAAATACTGGGTTGTGGTCACAACCCATTGGACTAATTCTTGATCATGTTATTTAAATTCTGACCCATCTAATCATTAATTATAGAGACACCAAGCTTGAATTTAGTACTTTTTGTATGTCCCATTAAAAATGAAACGTTTTTTCTTTTTGGGTTATCCTATTAAAAATAAAACGCTTCCTAAAATGGAAATAACATATCTCTACATTTTCATCTTTGTTACTTTAGTTTCACTTCACTACCTCACAAACAATACTTCATAAAATCCGATGTCGAAAATCAAATGTTTCATTTCTAAAGGAACAGAGGGAGTATATCATTAAGACTTGAACAGATGAGAATAAAACAAATGTTTAGCTAGACTCTCAATTTGGTTAACAGGTTAGCCTTCCTACATCATTTAATTTGCTCAAACATCATAAAATTTTGTAACCTTCTTAACTAAAATATGTGTGTTTATTATGAAGGTGGAGTTGCATTAGCTTTCCCTGCATCAGATTATATCATGAGACCGACCAACGCTCCACACCATGACTCCTCGCTCCCAACCCAACAAAGATCTTTCTAGTTGTCTAAGGTTTCGAGGAGTTTTTCGACTAAATCAAAATTGTGTTTTCTGATTGTCTGATGAGGTATTGTTGAGGTTTCCCAAGAGTACTTTTCAGTTTGTTGTTGCAATAAATAAGCAGAGACAAGTAATTAGACATGACTACAAACATGATTGAATGTTTAGACCTTATGATTTTTTTTTTCATGTACAGATTTTCATTGCATGGAATTGTTCTTGAACAAATTAGTTGTGGCTTTCATAATTATCAGTTTTTCTTACTTAATGTGTATATGTACTCTTTTAGATACAATTATTCGGCTATATATTTAATGGCTATATTATATAAGGTGGTTCCTAGCAAATAAAATCATTACATATGATCAAATTTGCAATTATCCGGATTCTTGGTTTTTAACGAAAGAGTTTCACGTGCATTCTTGCTGGCAGCACTAGTAAGATCCTAGGAAAGAGTTCCTAGGAAAGAAGCCAGTAAGATCCGGTTTTTGCATGTTTTGCGAAGCTGCGGTGATGTTGTAAAAGACCAACGTCGGTTGTGTGCCCATTTTTATACTTTATTTGCTTCGAACAAGTGTATGATTAATGAAAAAATGATTGTGCATCCACTGTTCGTTCTCTCCTTTGTTATGGTCCTGACCACCAATATCTGATACCAATAGATGCCATGGATTTAAAGTTGCTTAGGGTACTAGATGCTCTTAAGGTCCGGTTTTACCATATCCCACGTCAAATTATGAAACTAGTTTGTCTAAAGTACTTTGCCTAACTTGCAGCGAAGACCTCCCTATCACAATATCCAACCTTTTTCACCTTCAAGACTTGATTATCCATCCACCTATGAACATTAAAAGGCGTGGAGTTTTGTCATATATTCCAGTAGAAATATGGGACATGCAAGAACGGTAGGAACTGGCAGCGGAAGCGCTCACATAAATCAATTACATAATAATTCTGATCAATTTAGCAGATTATTTAGAAAAATTTTATTCGCGCAATTATCACATGTATCATGCCTCATAACTCAAATAAAACATGCTTTAAATAAATTTAAACCTAAAACATGCTTTTCTACGGTTTAGCCATTATACCTTAATGATTCTCCAAAGAATCGAAGATAGCTAGCGCCTTCTCCACGTGAAGATCTTTAGTACAAAATCACGGATCTTCTGTCTGGGAATCCCAGACTGTAAACTGATATCAGGGTTGGCTGATCTCACTAGTATACTAGGACTTAAATAAAGAAGACAGAAATCCTTTCCCACGGAGGAGAAGAAATCGCCGCCCCTTATCTGTGTAGAGAGGGGTCGAAATTTTTTAGTAAAAATAAGTGTATTTTATGTCTCCTTTATTTTCCTATTTATATTAAGTCACATATTGGGCCCAGACAGGGATCTATGGAAGGCTTTGGATATGGGATCCTCCAATTAGTTTTTTACTAATTAAATTAAACCCAATTTAATATAAGCTTATAATTGGAATATTACGAGCAGCCACTACAGAAGTAATATTGCACTCCCCATCCAAATCCGAAATTATAAGTACTCCGGGTTTCCATTGCTTGATATTTATTTCCCGCGCTTAAGATAGAAACATCTATTAATTAATTATTGTCTGCTACGGACTTAATTAATTAATATCTTATTTATTCCAAGAGTGGACTCAACAAGAAAATCTTATTTATTATTCATAGAGTAATTAAACTCCAACTAGCTAGGTTTCGAATAATAAAATCTTATTTCAAGCTCCTATTGAGGATGTTATCAAACAAGACTCACCTCGCGCACGATTCAACATAATAGCAATTCTAGCACCGCTAGATATTAATCACCACTACCCAATATACCAGTCTTATTGGGTTGCGAAAAACCCGCACCATTTGGTAAGTCAAAGTAATGCATAATCAATACCATATGCTCAATGCTAACGTACATTGATTAAGAAACAATAATTTACAAGACCTCGTCTTTCCGTAGATAGCACAAAGGCATGTCTCGCTGTTAGATCCAATTCGGTGCTATACCACACCAACGTCATCTTATTTCAGTAAGGCTTAGAAATAATCAGATCGACATTCCAACCTTGCACGATAGGTAGTGTAAGCCTATCTAGGTTGTGAAATTCTTTTTTTTCTTTTTTCAGAACTGACCGTGTTACCTTAAATTGAACGACGCCCGCAACCGGTCTACTAAAACAAAGACTTAGACTTTGTTAAGTTACTTATACATTTAAACATGTGATAAACATCCATTAAATGTAAAACATAACATTATTATGACAAAAATAATCTATTTGTTCCTTTGAAAAATAAAATAAGAGTTTTAACAGCATTCAATCACTCGAAAGGTGATTTCTAGTATACAAACTCTAACAAGAACTACAATATATTAGGATTTGTGGAAGAGACCTACCAACTCCTAATTCTGAAGCTACTTTGGACAAACTCTCAAGTCTTTTTGGTGTGAGTGTTCAAAGTTGCACTACAAATATTCTCAACAGAATCCCTAATTTAAAGAGCTTAGTGATTCTGATGGACTTGAAGCCTTATGATGATGATGATTATGATGATAGCAACTCATTGAGTGGCTTGAGATGTATCTCGAAGGAACTCCAATATTTGAACATCATTTCATATTTTGATATGAAGTACGAGGTCATGCTACCACTTTCAATGTTCCCATCAAGTCTAATAAGGTTGGAGTTGAGTGGCTTAGGTTGTCCATGGAAACACATGAATGACATTGGTTTGATGCTACCAAATCTTGAGAATCTCAAATTACAAAACTATGCCTTTCGAGGCACAGTGGGATATGGAATCTGACTGTTTTTTGAAACTTTTGACAATTGTAATCGAAGACATGGATTTGGTGCGATTGAGAGCACAACATGGAAGCCTACCAAGGCTGGAGCTCCTAAGCATACGGCATTGTTACAGATACCAACAATTCAGTTGGACGTGCGATCCTTGATGGTCACAACGCCTACAATTGAATTAGTTGAGTGCAATCCCTCAGCTGTTGATTCTAACCGGAATCTCACTTTACAGTTCGTTGCCACTCTTCGTTTTGAGATGAGAAATCGTATTTAGACTCTCAATTTAGTTAACAGGTTAGCATTCCTACATTTAATTATGCATAAACCACATCAATTCAATCTCAATTCATTTGAATATATATGTACGCTCATATACTATATTCATTTATCGTTTTTATCAGGAAAATGAGAGAGCAAAAGGGGCCAAGTGTCGCCATATCCCATCATTTCCGTTATATTACAATGTTATTTCTTGAATCTAGTTATCTTTATACACTATGAGTGAGAATAATGTGTTTGCTAAAGCAAGAAAACATTCATTTTCTTACATCTTGAAATGAAAATTTATATACAAACACAGCTAATTAGGCATGTATTTCATCAGATGTAGATGTAAGATATATGACACGAACCGAATTCGTCTCATGACGAACACCAAAATATGTAGCCCCAAATCTTGTGCAACACTCTCTGATCACTACCAGAGAAGCCCATACCCCATCACGAAAACTGGTCCACCTCGCCCTCGCCAAACGAATAACCGCAGAGACGAATACTAACCCTAGGATGGAACCTAGGATCATGAACAAGCCTGAGAACGGACCGGGGCCTAATCTTATGTCGTCGGCCGCCTTCTGTGAGGATGCCGGCGACGAATTACAGTTGGAGTGATTGAGCATGTTCTTCTCCAATGTGTCAACATGTCCACTCTATGATACTTTGAGTATTGCTTCTGATATATCAATTGCTAATGGTGACCCCTTTTGGAATGCCTAGTCATGTACACACATATACAAAATTAACAAGAAAATTCTAAAATATGACTTGTTTTACATTATATATATATTCATTCATTTCCTATTTTCATTCTGTTTCATCATACCAAGCATGTCCATAGAGTAAGAGAAAACTGTAGGAAATAAAAGGATGAGAAGTTGATAGTATCTTACAAATCCAAAGCCACCTAGTTTGAATCTAGGCCCCGATTCAATGTAGCCGTTGCAATACGTGGCGAGGAACACCTTGGCATGTGGTACGACGAAGAAAGCGGCTTTGATCTCACCGTTGTCTAAAGCTCGTGGATAATCATCAATGGACTTGACCCGCTTGATATTGTTGGGTTTGAAGTTTAGGACATTGATGAGATAATCACAGATGAAGGAGTTGCCATTGCATCCTACAGCTGCATTGGAGCTCCTTAAAACGTCTATCTCCCTCACAGATGGCTCCAATCTTGGAACGGTCATCATCGAGCTTAGGACAGCCGTGAAACTCGCTCCGACCACGAAAATCACGCATATCCACACCGCCAACACAAGCTTGGACGTTGAGTTCTTGATGTTCTCTCCTGCGATAAAACACGGAGTTCACTATATTAGTATTGAACTCATCATCCCTTAACAAGACCAACATACAGACCACCAAACATGAGAACTCAACTTAAAAGACTAGCCTCTTAGAAACCAACTCATTTGGTCTATAAATCCCACATCTGTTTTCTTACATAACTAATACTCCCTCCGTCCCCTATTAGGAGTCACTCTTTGACCGGGCACGGGTTTTAAGAAATGTAAAGAAAAGTTGGTTGAAAAAGTTAGTGGAATGTGAGACCCATTTTTTTATATTGGTTTTATAATAAAATGTGAGTGAATTGAGTTAGTGGAATGTGGGACCTACTTACTATTTATGGTAAAAATGAAGTGTGACTCTTAATTGGGGACGGACCGAAATGGAAAAATGTGACTCTTAATGGGGGACGGAGGGAGTATAAGACAAATTTGAATTGAGCCTTAAGCATAAACGGACAAGGATCTTTCCTAAGTCAATATGGGACAAACACCATAAGTTCCTCGGGGACATCCAACAAAATTGGAACGATTGACAGAAGATTAACATGGGCCATATGTAAGAATCACACGCACAAATCGAGAAATTGTAGCTTACTCACTTTGTGACAAGGAGATTATGGTGACTGAGAGCCAAAGAATAGAGCAAATAGTTTGGAGAATAGACTTTCCGGTGAATTGGTCGTTGCCGGCTGCGAATTCGCTGAGCCAGATGACAAATCCGGTGGCTGTGCTGACGCCGGCGAGCTGCAGCCACATCATCTTGGTGAATGGATTCAAAGCTATGAATTTGGAATCTTTAAGTCCGGGTTTCACAGTCACCACCATCACCAGCCCCGACTCTATATAAGGCTGTGAAAACTCCACGTAAACGGTCCGGTTTGCCATTATTTCTGTGTCACCTACTGCTGCATCCAAGCTCTATTGCCACAGATTTAAAGAGTATTGAAATGGAACGGAGTATTTTCTTTTATATATGCTATTCTCTTATTACTTATTTTTTTTCATATTTATCTGTCTTACTTAATTCACTATAAACAATTTCCTTAAATTTTTCCGAAAAAAAAGAAGCGATTCAAGTACCAAAAGTAAAACAGAGAAAAACAGGGGAAAAACAGAGGAAACAGAGGAAGTACTACCTTGTTGTGAACATGAGCAAGCATTTCATCATAGGAGCCATTAATGGGAACTAATTCATATTGAATATCGTACGGAAGTTTAATCACCACCGCTTTGAAAACCTCGATCGAAAATCCGGAGATCAGAGACGAACCGGAATCATATGTGACCTTCACGAACTGATTGAACGCGCCTCCAGCCGGAACGCCGATTTTCAACGGCCTATCTCTGCTCCCCAAGATCCACCCTCTCGGAACCCAACTCCGGTGACCACACCGCCACTTCTCTGTAGCTCTTTCCGATCACATTCACAATGTGGAAAACAGGCTTTTGTGTGAGGAAGCCGTTTTTGAAGATTAATTTTCCACTCAGGCCTTCGAAGTATTCGCCGGCGCCAGCGCCGGCGAAGATGGCGTCGTAGGCGCGGAGGGCGTATATGTTCGGCGTCGGATTTTCTTCTGATGGAAAATTGGATTCATATTTTCTTCTGAATTTAGATTTGAACGCTTTGAAATTGTTGTGATCAGTTGAATAATCTGATTTTATGGCAAGAACTCCTTCCATGTTGAGTAGAAGCGATGAATCGGCGGAATCTAGAAGATTCGAGATCTCGTCCGCCACGATCCAGACGAAGCCCTTCTCCATCAATCCCAAAACCCGAGCTTTCTCGAACAAGATCGCTGCAAATTCGAGAGAGCAATGCATAACGACGAAGACCCTTGAGTTGGTGGCCCTGATCATCTTTGTTAACTCGCTCTCGATGGATGCGTGGGGGACGGGGGCGGTGGCGTGGAGATTGATGGAGATGTCGAGGGCGTGGAGAGCGCGGGAGAGGAGGAGGAAGAGGGTTGGGTCTTGGGAGATGGAGATGAGATTTCTCCAGTGGAAATGGGCTATAAGTGAGGCGATGCATTGGATTTGGTGGGCCGCGGGGAGGGTCATCTGGTTGAAGGACGGGGGAGGTTGCGGTGGAGGTGAGGCGGCCAGGGAGAGGGAGATGATGGGTGGTGGGGTTTTGAGATGGGAGACTAATGCGGCTTGTTCGAGTGTTAGGGTTCCGATGATCGTGTCAACGTGTTTGTGGTTGATGAGATCCAGTGCTGCATACGTTTAAAAAGATTTGTATCAACCATCGATGCTATATAGCTTTATAGTACTATTACAGACACGAAATAAAAGATTTGTATCAACCATCGATACTATATAGCTTTATGATAATTCATTAATTCATGTTTCATAATTGAAAATAAGCCAACTATGCACATACTATATACTCCCTCCGTCCAAAAAAATAGATCACTTTTGCCGTTTTGGGACGTCCACAAAAAATAGATCACTTTCTAAAAATGGATAGTTTATCTCTCATACTTTTCCCACTTTTTCTTCTCTCTCTCATACTTAACTCACTTTTTCTCCCTATCTCTATTACTTTAACTACTTTTTCTCCCCCTCTCTCTTACTTTACCAATTCTACATTAAAACTCGTGCCGAACAACAATAGATCTATTGTTTGTGGATGGAGGGAGTACATAAAATAAAAAAATATATAAAAAGCTAAGATAATTCTTGAATTTTACAAGACTCTATATAAGAAATACTTGTACTACATACCTACTTCACCTCATAACATTGAAGGCCCTCTCTTCCTAAATATAAGTAACTAAGCAAATTAAATAAACAAACTAAGTAAAGAATGCCGTACCAGCAGAGGCAGCAAGAGCTGAATTACCATGTAAATCTTTGATGTGCAAAGCCAAGTTCAAACAATGTCTCAAATCTTTGGCAGCCATTTTCATGGCTATCTTTTGCTCTTTTCCGATTCTCGAGCTCTCATCGATGATTACTCCCACACTCAAATTATCCCCACGAGCTTGAAGCTCCGGACATATCGTGGATTTCAATGAGATCGTCGACTCTACCAACCAGCATGACACAAATAGTAGGAGGTGGAGAGTATGCATTCCCAAAGAAGAATCAGAATAATTTCCTCCAATTTTGAGGGAAATCTTGCAAATTAATGAGAAATTGGAACATACAACCACTATATTTAATTTGATTCCTCTACCTTACACTGACCTTTTATTATATAATAATTTTATTTTATTAAGTACTACGAGAATATCTAAGTGGCTTTGATAAATTGAATAAAATTTACGTTAAAGGATTATGGCGACCTTTTCAAACTGATTTTATTATGGTTGTTATTGGCTGTTGAGATTAAAAGAAATGGAGTTTGAACAAATAAATATTTATGTATAAATTATTACGTCTTTTTCATAATGAATTATTACGTCTTTTTCATAATGACTGTCACGCTTTGAGTAGGACGTGGAACTGGAAATTTCATGTAAGATGCCATAGGATAGTTACTAGAATAGATGATGTTGAATTTTGGTGGACTTATTATTTGGGCTGGTTATTTAATTTGACCCATGTATTGGTTTTTTGGGCTGAGCCCAGATGACTTACCTCTTGCTCCAGATGTTGCCACGTGGACTCCCTCCACCCGGATCATGGCCCTGAGCCGTTGGATTGTGAAGTGTGTTATGTGAGATGAGAGACTCTTGAGTCTCTCATTCTTTCGAACTCTCTCTCTCTCTCTTCTCTCTGTAGACCTAAATCTCTCTCTCTGTTCACCCTCTCTTCTTCGATGGATCTTTCACCATTCTTGTGTGATCTCTCACGGTTTCTTCAGTGATTGAACAAGTGTGAGTGGTGGTGAAGGCAACTGCTTTGGTTGCTGGTTGTTGTGAGGAACTAGGGTTTGGTGTGTGAGGTTTTCTGTGTGAGTTTGTGTTCGGTGCTTCCAGATCCTGTGTGGTTGAGTTGTGTTGTGTTGACTTCTGTGGTGAGAGGTTAATCTCTAGTCAGATTCAACGGTGCTCCCTTGGATTGGTTTCTGGTTAAATAGATCTGGTTATTGGCGGGTTTCTGAGCCATTCTTTGATCTATTCAGTTTCTCTCTTGTTTCTTGAGTTAACCGGATTGTGTATGCTTCTTTTGATCCGAGAGGATCTTGTTTGCTATCACTAATCCGTTTATTCAGTGTGCAGGTTCCATTAGGAGAACTTTGGTGATACTTCAAGAACCCTAGTTTAGCTTATTAACTACGGTTGTAATAGTTGATAGTTCTTTGGTTGTAATCTTGAAAACTCAACAAAATCAGTCGCGTGGTTAGAGTTTGATTGAGCTCTCCTAATGAAGAACAAAGAGGTTTGGTAAATAGTGAATCTGTACCTTATCCGATCCCTACAGATGACTTACGACTTAAAGAGTAACGAATAATAGTATTTCCAATACTTGACTGTGGGAATATCACTATAATTAAGTTTAATTAAACTGTATGGTATTAAAAATAGGATATCGTTGTGTGTGTTAGAGTGTCGACCTGGATATGAAAATAGTACTTCCTACATTCCAAGATAAACGAGTCATATTCCTTTTTAGGATATCCCACTATAAATGAGGGATTTCCCTTCTTGGCAAAAAATCATCACTCTTACTTTATTGTCCACCTATTTTATTCTCTCTTCACTTCTATACTTTTCTCTCTCTAATACTTTCTTCTCTCCACTTTACTGTTTAAATATCAATTCATTATATCTCGTGCGCAAAAGAAGCGCTTCGCACCTTGGGACGGAGGGAGTACTATTATTACAGATGAAAACGTGTGTATGTAATGTTGAAGGTCGAACCACCTAGGGTGGGTTTTCTCTTTTAATACTCCCTCAAACCCCATTAGTTGACACGAATTTTAAGAAATATAGTGAAAAGTGGATGAAAAAGTTAATGGAATGTAAATACTACTTTCATATATTAATTTTATAATAAAATATGAGTGAAATGAGTTAGTGAAATGTGAGATTAATTACCAAAAATAGTAAAAATAAAGATGTATTAATTAAAAATTAATATCAATTAATGTGGGACAGAAGAAGGGCTATAAATAGAATATTGTAATAAAAAATCATAACACAAAACCACCCTATCAACCATATCAGTATACAATCTTCTTCATATTTTCTTATGTATTTTAGTCATTTAACAACCGACAATATAAGTAGTTGCAGTCGAGAATGCCAATGACGTGGAAAAGTCAACAATCTTAGAATGACTGAAATTCGTGCCGAAATCACCATTTTATTATTTGTGTATTTACTTTATTACTACTCCCTCCGTCCCAAATAATTCGGGACACTCGGACCCGGCACGGGTTTTAAGAAATCTAATGGAAAGTGAGTTGAAAAAGTTGGTGGGATGCGGGTCCTATTTTAAAGTATTAGTTTTATAATAAAATGTGGGTAAGAATGAGTTAGTGGAATCTGTAGTCCACTATAAAAAATGGTAAAAGTAAAGTGGGACAAATTATGTGGGATGGCTTGAAATGGAATACTGAGTCGAATTATCTAAGACGGAGGGAGTATTCCTTTTAAGCTGCTACGGCTGTTGGACTATTTACAAATAGTCAGATTATTTGTTTTGCACTCAGTGTTTTCTCTATCAGTTGGTTTATTCTTATGGCGAGTTTGCATCATTCTTATAACTTTAGATATTCTTGCAGTATATTAAACCCACCCCAAAGGTTGCTAACAAAATTATGTGTTGACATTAAAATTTTAATGTAGTCGTGTTGACATTTTTAATACACTGTGTTGATGAGTCAGTAGAGTTAGCAACTTAAGAAATTAGCAATTGATCACACCC
Organism: Salvia hispanica; assembly: GCF_023119035.1. Lineage (NCBI taxonomy): Eukaryota > Viridiplantae > Streptophyta > Magnoliopsida > Lamiales > Lamiaceae > Salvia > Salvia hispanica. The sequence continues at coordinate 50,749,072 of NC_062965.1, read as the reverse complement.
TCTTAATTTTATAAGGGGGCACTTAATTAACTCTAATATCTTAATTAAATATCCTAATTCTGACTTAAAATAGAAATAGTGCAAGTAGGTTGGGATGGACAGAAAACAAAATGTTGCGAGTAGCATGGGCTAGAGGAAGTAAGGGTGAGAGCATATTATGCATTCGCCAAAGCAAGAAAACGTTCATTTTCTTACATCTTGAAACAAAAATTATATACAAGCACACTTAGGCATAGATGTAAAGATACAAATCACAACCAGTCGATACTTTGTCACTTGCGTATTTCACAGGATGTAACATCTATGGCACGGCCCGAATTCAGCTCATGACGAACACCGAAACATGTAGGGCGAAACCTTGCGCAACACTCTCTGATCACTACCATTGAAACCCACACCGCATCACGAACACTGGTCCACCTCGCCCTCGCCAAACGAACGACTGCAACGACGAATGCCAACCCTAGGATGCAACCTAGGATGAAGAACAAGCCAGAGAAAGGCCCGGGGCCTAATCTTATGTCGTCAGCCGCCTTCTGCGAGGATGCCAACGACGAAGTGCAGTTGGAGTGATGGAGCATGTTCTGCTCCAATGTGTCAACATGTCCACTCTGTGATACTTTTAGTATTGCTTCTGATATATCGATTGCTAATGGAGACCCCTTTTGGAATACCTTATCATGTGCAAACATATACAAAATCAAGAAGAAATTTCGAAAATGTGACTTTTGATTGTCCCAAAAAAAATGATTTAGTCACAAAGTACACTTTTTTCTTAATATACGTATCCAAAGTAAAATATGTCACTTATAATAAGATGGATTGACTAACACTTTCTAACCCAAAAGTATGTACAGTTCTCAATTGTCTTTTGTCAATGACATATTAGTACTCGATAAATTGACTTTGTTTTAAGATTTTAAGACGAGGCCACCTTCACCCGAGCATAAACTCCGCACAAATCTTCAGTTACAAACACGACTTTTCTAAACCTAAGAAACGGGCTTAAATTGAATTCAATGAACGAAGCCAATTTATGGGTGTCGTTAGAGGCAGTCTTAGGACATGCTTAGTACGATGAAATGAAGATAAGAATGAAATGATCATTCATATCTCTGTTCCAACGTTTGGTACGATATTTTTACATGAACCGTTATTCTTTTCGGAATAATCGTCCCCACTAGATTAGGAATAGTCACTGACTCACTCTATATGCTACTAGTCTTTCCTTATCTTCTAAAATTTGTTCTTTGACAAAATTATCTTTTATGGTTTGTCTTTAGTTATCTATGTTCATTCATTCCTAGTTTCAAGTCTTATTTCACCGTCGTTTCTATTTCATCATACCAAGCATGCCCTTAGAGTGAGAAAACTGAAATAAAAAAGGATGAGGAGTTGATATCTTACAAATCCAAAGCCACCTAGTTTGAAACTAGGCCCCGATACAATGTAGCCGTTGCAATACTTGGCGAGGAACACCTTGGCATGTGGCGCGACAAAGAAAGCGGCTTTGATCTCGCCATTATCGAAAAGTCGTGGATACTCATCAATGGAGTTGACAGGCTTGACATTGTTTGGGTTGAAATTTAGGACACTGATAAGATAACGACAGATGAAGGAATTGCCATTGCATCCTACAGCTGCATTGGAATTCCTCAAAAAGTCTATCTCCCTCACAGATGGCTCCAATCTCGGAACGGTCATCATCGTGGTCAGGACAGCCGTGAAACTTGTCCCGACCACGAAAATCACACATATCCACACCGCCAGCACTAGCTTTGTTGTTGAGTTCTTGATGTTCTCTCCTGCGACGAAACACGGAGTTCACTGTTTTAGCATTGAGCTCATCATCGCCACAATACGTCCAATGTACCCATAGTTGGTTACTGACCAGAAACATGAGAACTCATCTCAAAAGATTAAGCATGTTCGAAAACAACTTATTTGGTCTTAAAATTTCACATCTATTTTCTTAGATAACTAATGTTTAACAAATTTCACACCTATTTTCTTAGATAACTAGTGTTTGGCGGAGGAAAAAACTTCGCGGAAAAATAACGAAGAAAAGATAAATGACTATAAAAGATAAAAGAACAATAAAAGATCATCTTAATTGATATTTCTTGAATTAATAATATGAAGGTCTCCTATGTATAATATGTGGAGCTAAAATAATATCCTACCAAAATAAAGTAAATCAAATCATATATTCCCTCCGTCCCAACTAAGTTGAGTCGTTTCCATTTTGGATTAAAACTAAAACATCCGATCATTTTTACTTTATTCTATCACCAACTTTACCCTCTCTTTGTCTTTCTTACTTTATTCATCTTTTCAATACAATTTTTTAATCTCCGCATGACTCAACTTAGTTGGGACGGAGGGAGTAATATCCTAAACATATATAGAAAAGATAGGATTTATCAATAACTAAACTAAATAATAGGGAATGGTGGAGTGGGATACTCAGTATCAGTATTAGTTAGAAAGAGAAAGTGACCTTATTGTTTCCATAAATCGAAATGTGTCATCTTATTTAAAATAAACTAAAACAAAAAGTATATCATCTTAGTTGGGATGGAATGAGTAATTCAGTAGGTTGAAGGTTGAATATACTCACTCTGTGACAAGGGTATTATAGTGACTGAGAGCCAGAGAATGGAGCAAATGGTTTGGGGAATAGAGTCGCAAGTGAATTGGTCGTTGCCGGTGGCGAATTCGCTGAACCAGATGACGAATCCGGTGGCCGTGCTGATGGCAGCGAGCTTCAGCCACATCATCTTGGTGAAGGGATACACAGCTATGAATTTGGAGTCTTTAAGGCCGGGTTTCGCCGTCACCACCATCACCAGCCCCGACTCTATGTAAGGCTGCGAAAACTCGGCGTAAACGTACCGATCTGCCATTATTTCTGTGTCACCTACTGCTGCATCCAAGCTCTATTGCAACATAGAAGAAAAACTAAGACTGAAGATTGAATGGAACAGAGTATTTTCTTTTATTATAACAGGGTTCGTTTTCATATGTCTGAATTGACACAAAATTAGTACTCCCCTTATATCTTGCAAAGTTTGTTGCATTTCCCTTTTATATTTGTTTTAGTATTGAATGTATAACTTATTTGCATTCATATTTTATTACTCCCTCCGTACCATAAAAATATGTGCAATTTTCATTTTCGTGCGTCCCACAGAAATATATGCATTCCATTTTTGCAAAATTATATCAATTTAATAATAGGTTTTACTATCCCCTAGAACTATTTTAACTATCATTCTTCTTCTCTCTCTTACATTTATTTTACAAGTCTCCTCCTCTCACTTACTTTGCAAATTTTTTCTTAATTCTCATGCTAATACCCATAATTTTTATGTGATTGAGGGAGTATAAAATTAAAATATAAAAGTACATTCTACCAATTTTCAATCAAAATGGAAATAATTTCTATTTTAAAAAGACTAAGGGATTACTTATATATTTTATTTTTTTTCAAATTCTACGTGTCTTACTTAATTCACTATACACAATATCTTTAGATTTTATACCGAATATCTTTAGATTTTATACCGAAAAAGAAGCAATTCAATTATCTAGAGAAAAAACAAAGGAAGTAATGATCTTTTTTTATGGTTCCGTAAAAAATTTAATGGTCATGCCACTGTGCAATTAGCGTTAACTGTTAAGTTTTTGACAGAACTGTAAAAAAAAGACTACTTCGTCGACATTTTCATTTGTCATGGACTTGCTTTTAAAAAAGTTGAATGTTTTGAATCAAATTCGTATTTTGGTCATATGTTTAGGATAGAATTGATCTTTATTCTTAATTCTCGCGTCATTTCAAATTTTCATTTAAATATGGGATGGAGAGGGTGAAAAAAAATAATAAAATATGAGAAAGAATAAAATATGGGATGGAGAGGGTGAAAAAAATAATAAAATATGAGAAAGAATAAAATAAATATTTATGGCTGAAAAATGAATCCAACAATAAAAAAGGAAATTCAATCACTTGGAAAAGAGAGTAATAGTACCTTGTTGTGAACTTGGGCAACCATTTCATCATAGGACCCATAATAGGGAACTAAAACATAGTGAAGATCATACGGCAGTTTCTTCACCGCCGCTTCGAAAACCTCGATCGAAAATCCGGTGATCCGAGCCGAATTCCGGCCAGTATCGTACATGACCTTCACGAACTGATTAAACGCGCCTCTAGCCGGAACCCCAATCCTCAACGGCCTCTCTCTGCTCCCCAAGCTCCACCCTCTCGGAACCGTACGCTCTCCGCCCGGCCAGAAGATCGAGCTCAGTCCTCTGTCGCCGGAGATGCCCAACTCCGGCGACCACACCGCCACTTCTCTGTAGCTCTTGCCGATCACATTCACAATGTGGAAAACCGGATTTTGCGAGAGGAAGCCGTTTTTGAAGATTAATTTTCCACTCAGGCCTTTGAAATCTTCGCCGGCGCCGGCGCCGGCGAAGATGGCGTCGTAGGCGCGGAGTGCGTAAATGCTCGGTGTTGGATTCTCTTCTGATGGAAAATTGGATTCGAATTTTCTTCTGAATTTGGATTTAAACGCTTTGAGATTGTTGTGATTAGATGAATAATCTGATTTTATAGCAAGAACTCCTTCCATGTTGAGTAAAAGCGATGAATCGGCGGAATCTAGAAGATTCGAGATCTCCTCCGCGACGATCCAGACGAAGCCCTTCTCCATCAATCCCAAAACCCGAGCTCTCTCGAACAAGATCGCAGCGAATTCGAGAGAGCAATGCATGACGACGAAGATCCTCGAGTTGGTGGCGCCGATCATCTTTGTTAGCTCGCTCTCGATGGATGTGGCGGTGGTGGTGTGGGGCTCGATGGAGATGTCGAGGGCGTGGAGAGCGTGGGAGAGGGGGAGGAAGAGGGTTGGGTCTTGGGAGATGGAGATGAGGTTTTTCCAGTGGAAATGGGCGATGAGGGAGGCGATGCATCGGATTTGGTGGACCGCGGGGAGGGTCATCTGGTTGAAGGACGGGGGAGGTTGCGGTGGAGGTGAGGCGGCTGGGGAGAGGGAGATGATGGGTGGTGGGGTTTTGAGGTGGGAGAGGAGTGAGGCTTGTTCAGGGGTTAGGGTTCCAATGATCGTGTTGATGTGTTTGTGGTTTATGAGATCCAGTGCTGCATAAAAAGATTCCTGTAAATGACCAGTAATTGAATAGCTCGAATACCTATTATTGACGAAAAATTAAGTGAGTTGACTTGATTGACATTCGTAATTGGTTTTGTAATTCATTTTATGCTCATTTTATTAGTAAGTAGGATTACTTGTATTAAAAAAAATATCCCTATTTTAGGTCCATTTATTAAAATTAGTACTATCTTCATCCATAAAAAATAGTCTTATCTTGCCATTTTAGGATGTCCACGAAAAATAGTCTCATTCCTTAAAATGGAAAGTTTCTATCTGATATTTTTTCCACTTTTTCTCCTTCTCTCTCTTATTTTACCATTTTTTGCATTATAACTCTTCTCATTCTACACCAAGGTGGCGTTCGGTTGCCATAACTAATAATCATGGGACTATCTAGGATTAAGTTGTGGGATTATTTTAGTTGGAGATGGAAGGCTATGACTAATTATCATGAGGACTATCCATCTAGGATTAAGTTGTAGCTATGGTTCAATTTTATGAAACAAACATGATACACATTTAATCATGTAATTTAATCTTAGCAACCGAACACCCCCGAGGTATTAAGTAAATATGGAATGTAAAATGTTGTGCCTAAATGTGTGGTGGTCAAACGATGACTAAAAAATTATGTAAAGGCACAAGTTGTTGCTTATAGTATTATTCATATGTATGTGATCATAACCATTCTATTTCAATTTTAATTTTCGATGTTTTTTAACGGAAAAAAAAAAGCAGAAATGTCAAATATGCTAGTATCTTAAAATCCGAAATTCCAAATACACTCTGTATGATTGTCATCCTTATATCCTAAACCATGGTAAACACGACATGATACATGCAGCTTCCCTCTAAATAATAATTCACCCGTCTCAATCTACTTAAATATGTACTCATTTCTTGTTAAATACTACGATATTTACGTCCCAAAAAATGTAGGAGTACTATTAAATAGGGTGAAATAGAGGGAGTAATAAATAAATACATATAGTTACGTATGAAAACATAGGAACAATTTACCTAATTCGACTTAAGTCAAATTTTCATCCATAACTTTGAAGACGAGAAAATCGAATTTATTTCCCACCCGAAATATAAGAGTGACGCAAATTCAGTAAATATATCTAAAGTAAAGAATTTCGTACCAGCAGAAGCAGCAAGAGCTGAATTACCATGTAAATCTTTGATGTGCAAAACCAAGTTCAAACAATGGCTCAAATCTTTGGCAGCCATTTCCATGGCTATCTTCTGCTCTTTCCCGATTCTCGTACTCTCATCGATGATTACTCCCACGTTCACATTGGCCCCGTGTGGCAGCAGCTCCGGACATACAGCGGATTTCAACGAACTCGTCGAGTCCACCAACCAGCATGTCAAAAACAGTAAGAGGTGGAGAGTATGCATTCCCGACCAAGGACAAAAATAATTTCCTCCACTTTTGAGGGAAAGTCTTGCAAATTAATGAGAAATTGGAACAACATCCAACCACTTTATTTTGATTCCTCTACCTTAGATTGATTATTTTATTAGTTGAACGAGATTGAATGAATTTTATGTTCAAGGACAAGGAATGGAGACTTATTCAAACTGATTTTATTAATTGGTTGTTTTTGGCTCTTGAGATTAAAAGAAATGGAGGCTTGAACAAATAAAGGGTTATGTCTTATTCATAGCGACTGTCACGCTTCGAGTCTGACGTGGAACTGGAAATTTCATGTAACATGCCATAGTAAATTCACTAGAATAGATGACTTATGAGTAACGAATGCAGTGTATATTACTCCCTCCGTCTCACAAAGATTGACTCACTTTGATCGGGCACGAGTTTTAAGAAATGTTATGAAAAGTGAGTTGAAAAAGTTAGTGGAATGTGAGTCCTATTTTTATATATTAGTTTTATAATAAAATGTGAATAGGAATGAGTTAGTGGAATATGAGGTTCACTACCAAAAATAGTAAAAGTGAAATGGGACAAATTTTGTGTGACAAACGGAAATGAAAAAATGGGACAATCTTTATGGGACGGAGGGAGTAGTATTATTTCCAATACTTACCTGAGGGAGTATCACTATAAGTTGAATTAAATTGTAGTACGGTATTAAAAATTGGATATCAATTGTGTGTGTTGACCTAGATGATAGTATCCTCAACAAAATCAAGAATTCACATTCGTTGAATCAACGTTTGACAAAGATTCAAGATTTTTAATCTTCATATGTTAGCCTGATAAAATCAAGGATTGAAGTTGAATAAGGTTGGATTTGAAGCATGGAACTCTTTGTTGCATGTTAGGGACAAGGAACTTTGGATAAACTAGTTTCATAATTTTAAGTGGGATATGATAAAAACGGATATGAATAGTGTTTAGTACCATGATCAACTTGAAACCCATGGCATATATTGGCACTGGATTTGTGTGGTAAGGGCTATAACAAAGGAGAGAATGGGCAGTGAATGCGCAATCACTTTTTATTGCATCATACGCAAATAAAGTGTTGCAATGCACACATAACTGGCGTTGGTCTTTCGTAACATCATCACAACTTTGTAAAACAAGTGCTGCCAGCAAGAATTATGGTAACAAATTTTTGAAAATCAAAACTATTAGGATATACTTTCATTCAAGCTCTACCACTAGAGGTTCGTCCCTAGGGTATACTCCCACTCAAGCTCTGCCACTAGCTACATGATGCTATTGTGAATTTAGCAAGTGGCTAACCTCGGGCTAACCATCAAGTAACCATAGCCCGGCCATGGATTTTCCAAACATTTATCTTACCCAACATGGGGAGGGACTCTTAAATGAGACACTTAAAACTCACTTCTAATCTAGTAGTATCTATTATAAATGATACTCCATCCGTCCCAGATAATTCGACCCATTATTCAATTTCGGGTCGTCCCACATAATTTGTCCCACTTCACTTTTACCATTTTTGGTAGTGGACCCATATTCCACTAACTCATTCCTACTCACATTTTATTATAAAACTAATACTTTAAAAGTAGGACCCACATCCACCAACTTTTTCAACTCACTTTCCATTAGATTTCTTAAACCCCATGTCGGGTCAAGGTGTCCCAAATTATCTGGGACGGAGGGAGTACAAAGGACCCTTTTATAGATGTGGAAGATTGGGAAATGAAAGGTCACTCAAACTAAAGTTGGAATATGAAAAGACACTAAAAAATACTCCCTCCGTCCCCAAGATAAGTGATTATATTCCTTTTTGGGGTGTCCCACTATAAGTGACTTATTTCCATTTTTAGCAAAAAGTCATCTCTCTTACTTTATTCTCCACCTACTTTATTCTATCTTCTCTCCTCTACTTTTCCCTCTCTCATACTTTACTCTCTCCACTTTAACTTATTTAAATATCATTCCTTAAATTATGTGCCGAAAAGAAGTAAGTCACTTATCTTGGGACGGAGGAAGTATTCAAAATTCTGCTTGTGCTTGCTCCTAATCCGACGAGTTGTTGGGGTTAATTAGTCGGTGTACGAAGCCGGCGACTCACTAGAAATGCTTCTGAAATCACTAACAAAACTGTCGGGTCGCTATGCCTTGCGAACACAATGAGTCGCTGGGTTCGCACTGCTCCACGCAGCCTTCGTTAGACTACTAACTTCTTCATCCGGATTAAACTCTTTTGATGATGAAGAAAATGGTGGTCTTAGAAGCCTATTTGGACATCATCCTGATAGGAAACAAACGATTTGAATCAGGCCCAGTTTTGGATTGATTTCTTGCCATGCATTCTTCGTTTCTCCCATGAAAAATGGTTTAGCCCTATCCAGATTCGCATCGTATGCAATTGAACTTCTATTAAGACTTCAAAAGAAACCAACAAAGAAAATCCAAGAGCATAAATATATATCCTAATCTATTTTAATTCAATAATTAATACTCCCTCTGTTCCATTAGAAATGAAATGAAATGGGATGGAGGGAGTATATAATTATTCTCAAATAATCCATTTAAATTATCTTATAATACAATTTTTATATTTTCTACGTATTTTTTATTCTTCTAATTTATAATTGTCATGCATATTTTTTTATGATGATACATAAATCTAAAACCTTTCCATTTCAAAAATTGGAGTCATTTAAATAGTAATATTAGAAAGTAATCCACAATCAGATATACAAATAAATTTATTTACTAAAAAAGTACTAAAACAGATTTTGATTAATACAAGAGAAGAAACATTACTAGAGTAATAAAATAAGTAAAATGTAAAACTTGTGTTGTATTTTTAATTTTTATATTAGGAAATGGTTGCCCGACCCGGCCCGACCAGGCCCGATATTCTCACCATTGTCCTTGTGTTATCTTCTACTCCTCCTCGACTGCTAAACAAAATTTTGGACTGAAGAAAATTCACCAAAAGCAATCGAAAATATGATTGCTTTTCGCGAATTGGAAGTGTAATTCAATCCATAAACCGCATAAAAACTGTGCCTCTTGTTGGATTTGTTAGAATGATTCTTCACTCTCGAAAGTAAGCTCTTCTTTTTGCTTCTTTCACTAATTTGATTTGCTTGTGTGATTTATGCATTTTCAGCTTGCATTATGTGTATTTATGTTGCATACAATAATACAAATACACACTTGTGATTGAATCAAGGGAAATTCGTGTTTGGGAGATGTTTACCGGTCTTTTAAGGGTTCGAGAATGATCCCCTGTTTCTGGTTTTAGTATCACAGTGATTGACAACAAGAAACTTGTTTGTGAATTACTGATGGATGATATGAGTTGAAAAGAATTTGAGGGCATTCTAAACTTATAATGGGGACTTCAAGTTTTGTTCGGGTTATCGAGAAGGCGAGAATTAATCTATGACTTTTCAAATGTAACTAACATATGAGCAAAGAAATTGATGAAGGTGCTGGTTGAATGGATACCGCATTGTGATGCTTGATAATTTTGTGGTTGAATCTTGTGTTTACTTGGGAACTACCTTAGAGTTAGAATTAGGATTATGGACCTTGTCTGAGGACCAGAGGGAAAATCGCGTTAGGGAGATGTTTAATGGTCTTTCAAGGGCTTGAGAATGATCCCCTGTTTCTGGTTTTAGGATCACAAGGACTGGCTTGTGTAGCTTCTTTGAGAATGTCAGCAAGAAACTTGTTTGTTCATGAATTACTAATGAATTATATGAGTTGATAAGGATCTGAGGCCATTCTAAACTCATAATTGGGTCTGTACGAGCAACGAAATGGATGAGGGTGCTGGTTTAATGGACACCATATTATGATGCTTGATCAATTTGTGGTTGGCTCTTGTATTCGGTTCGGAGCTACCTTAGAGTTGGAACTAGAACGATTGACCGTGTCTGAGGACCAGAGGGATGTCACCACGAAACGTGGTTGTTCGTGTATTACCGGTGAATTATATAAGGTGGTGTAAGTCACATTTTTTTGTCAAACTTATCAGCATATTATAAGGTGCGTGTTTGAGTGTTGACCTAGTACTATTATTACAGATGAAAACGTGTGTATGTAATGTTGACCGGCGATGGGCTTCGCAACAACGTTCATCGGGGAGTCTGTTGGAGGTGTTCGTCGGCGGTAAATTAGCAACATTTAAGTATTAGTTCTGCCGATATCACAACCCTATCTCATTAAATTCATTGGCGAATTACTATTTGTGGCACTAAGTCTTTATACACATGGACGGATGCCAAAAATAGTTTTGGTTGAAGCTATACGTACATTGTAAATTTCGAATTTGATATTCAAAATTCTAATTTTAATTACATTTTCTCAGATCATATGGGTTTTTGCACAATAATTCACAAAAAATGCGGACTTTCGTGTGAAACCTCAGACCTAACAGAATGACCAACAACAATATCTTCACAAGTTATATATCCATTCACAGAAGTTACAATTTCAACAATCCCTTCAATTCAACCATTACATAAATATTCAAACATTATACAGCAATGAGGTTTCATAATCCTCAACAAAATCAAGAATTCACAATCGTTGAAACAGCGTTTGACATCCTTTTTCTCTCTCTCATTTGCCTAAGAAACAAAAAATGAATAAAGGATGTGAGCACATAAATTTTTTTAACATGTTATTCAAATTAAACAACACTAACATGTTAAATTCTCATTCATAAACTAACTAGTAATTAGAAGATCAACCAGCATACACTGTAACGGATAGCAAAACACAATAAATTCCATATTCAGTCAATTGTAAGTAGGGAAGGATTAGGGGGTCAAACCTGTTAGCCATGTTTAGAGTCTAGCAACAACTTCTCATCTCAAAAAGAAGAGTGGCAACGAACTGTAAAGAGAGATTCTGGGAATTGCTTGGTAGAAGCGACAACTAAGGGATTGCACTCAATGAATTCGATTGCAGCTGTTGTGACCATTGAGGGATCACGAGTCCAAAAGAGTTGTCTTAATTTGTAACAGTGCCGTATGCTTAGGAGGCGAAGCATTGGGAGGCTTCCATGTTGAGATATCCATCGCACCAGATCAGTATCTTCAATAACAAGTGTCTCGAGTTTCAAAAAACAATCTGATCCTATCTCCCACTCTGGCCCTTGAAAGGCATAGTGTTCTAACCCAAGTTCCTCGAGATTTGGTAGCAGTGAACCAATGTCATTCATGTGCTTCCATGAACACCCTAAGCCACTCAACCCCAACCTCGTCAAACTTGATGAGAACATTGAAAGAGGAACCATGCACTCATACTTCATCTCAGGGTTAGGCACAGAATAGATAAGCATCTCCAAATTATGGAGTTCTGTTGAGATATAATCCAAGTTACTCAATGGGTTGATATCATCGTCATCATCGCAAGGATTCAACTCCATCTTAATTTCTAATGACACTAAATTAGGGATTCTTTTCAGAATTTCTCTAGTGCAACTCTTTGCACTCACACCAAAAAGACAATAAAGTTTTTCTAGAGTAGCATCAGAATTAGGGGTTGGTAAGTCTCTTCCGTTTACCTCAATGTATTGTAGTTCTTGCATGTCCCATACTTCAACCGGCATGTATGACAAAGCTCCACACTTTTTAATGTTTATATGCTGCTCAATAATCAAGGATTGAAGTTGAATAAGGTTGGATATGGAAGAAGGGAGCTCTTTGTTGCACGTTAGGGCAAGAAACTTTAGACAAACTAGTTTCATAATTTCAAGTGGAATATGGTAAAACCGGACATGAATAGCATTTAGTACCCTAAGCAACTTAAAATCCATGGCATGTATTGGAATTGGATATTCGTGGTAAGGACCATAACAAAGGAGAGAACGGGCAGTGGACGCACAATCACTTTTTATTGCATCATACACTTGTTCGAAGGCAAATAAAGTGTTGCAGTGCGCACACAACCGACGTTGGTCTTTCGTAACATCATCGCAACTTTGTATAACAAGCAAAAAGTTGATCTTACTGGCTTCTTTCTTACACAGGTACTGCCAGCAAGAATGCACGCTTAACTTGTTCTCAGAAAACCAGGAAGTATAATCGCGTTCATGTAGAACAAGATGATACCAATCAGAAAGCACATCCAAGCAGGGGCGGAGCCACGCTGGGCCCAGGGGGGCCCTTGGGCCCCCCACCCATTTTAACTTTTCGTATATATAATATATGTATACAACTATATTCAATTGTTTATTTAGCCTAGCTGGTTACAAGACCCGCCTATTCTATGTGAGGTCCCGTGTTCAATGCTCCCTAGGCACAAAATTTGTTATTTCTATAGCTTTTTTATATATATGTATCTCTTTTATGTTTAATTTCCTTTTATATTATAATATTATATTTATTTTCTTTGATGCTGAAATTTTAATCGATACATATTCATAAAAAAAATACTTTTTATCCCATAAATATGTAAATACTATTCCATATTACTTGTATCGTTAATATTTATCTATCGATTTTGATGATTTTCTCACAACTTGTAATTTTATATAATGAATTTCACACACGTATTTATTATCTCTACAATTTAAGAAAATAATTAATTCAGTTTCTGCTATTCATGTTTTAATTATTTTCACTATTCTTCTTGTTAACGATCCCTTTTGTTGCTTATGTGGCTATGCGACGTCAACTTCTGACAACATTGACACTAAATAAACTCAACAATTATTTATCAGAAATTTGGACCCCCCGTCCATAAATTCCTGGCTCCGCCACTGATCCAAGCATTGATTTATATATTCAAAGAGAGTGTGCATGCTATATGATTCAAAAATTCCTTCCGCATTTATCTGAGGGATGAATTCCTTACTATAGATATCAGTGTAAGAAGGGTAAGCTCCCAAATAGAGAAAGAACATTTTCAAACATTGATCTAAGTATTCATAGCTTGGGAAAAATACCTCTGATATTTGATTGTATGCATCCACAAAGACTGAATTATGTTGTTTATTTGCTACCTCAGTCCAAAATTTTGGTGTCTTGTCTTCTTTGGATAGGAGATCTGCAACTGTGACTATCATAAGTGGAAGACCTTCACATTTTTTGGTTATCTTTTCTCCCAATTCTTCAAGATGGGGAGGGAAACCCACTTCACCAAATACCTTCTCACCAAATAATTTCTTACTTTCTTCTTCATTCAACAGGCGTGCACGTTTATATGGACATTCTTTAAATCTTCGCCGGCAAGATTCTGACTTTTTCTTGTGGCAGGTTATCCATGAATCGTGTATCCCATTTTCATACATCATCCAACACAATGAGACATTTCTTATCCTTCAATCTCTCTTTTAAGAGTCCAACTAATTTCTGGTCATCCTCATTGACTCCTTGGGTAAGCATTTGGTGGCGAGTGCTGGGATCCACTTGAGCAAGAACACATCAAAGGCTTCATTGGATTCACATTTTCTACCCACTTTGAACCATGCTCGAAGCTCGAAATGTTTCTGAATTAATGGATCGTCAAATACTTTTTTAGCAATGGTTGTCTTTCCAACCCCTGCCATTCCAATAACTGAAAAGCCATTCCCTTCATCTTCTCCAAGAAGATAATTGCGAGTATATTCAAAATACTCAGATAATCCAACCATGTTTGAGCTGATTCCACCAAAATCAATCCTTGAGGCAATAGGTTCGCCTTCTTCTTCAGGCATATTCACCACTTCAATATCATACTCCAACTCCATTTCTGTCATCCTCTTGACGAAGCAATCAACACTTGGTTGCAGACTCAGCAGATCTACCGAGAAAGACAAGTGATCTCTCTCACTTTCGAGTTGTGGAAGAATCTGATCATAGAAATGAGATTCCAGTAAATCTTCGAATTCCCATACGGCCTCTTTGATTCGGTCATCCAAAGCGTTCACCTTCGTCCTGATCTTACTGTAGCCGGTGTCGTCCAACTTTAGCAGAACCTTCAGCAAGCGATTCATGGCCTCGTAGGGGGGTCGTAAGACTTGTGTAGAAGAGGCAGGAACCAGTGAAATGCGAGATGATTGAAGAATACATTTAATGGTATTCTTGAGAGAATTCGCAGCGCCATAAGCCGCCATCACCTGAACACAGCAAAATAGTGGCGGCGGCAGAGGTAGGTGGTGAAGACGGAGGAGCTGGTGGTGGCGGAGGTAGGTGGTGATTGGAGAAGATAGAGGGTTTTGAAATTGTGGGATGCAGTTGGAAATCACGACTGAAATATTAATTTTCAATGACTCGATTGGATGGAATCCCATGTTTTGAGGTTGGTTATGGGAATTCTAACATTTTTAATGTTTGATTCTTTATTCACCTGTATCAACATTTGAAAAGATAAAACAAAAATTATTCACCATTTATTAAGGTTAAACAAAATATTATTACAGCAAGATAATGACATTTATCTAGGCTCGATTAATGTGGAGGAATAAGCTTGGAGCCCTTATAAACTCCCCCATCCTTGAAAAACGCTTATCCTAGTCATGGTGTGTAGGACTAGTGAACTAACCATTGAACTTGAGGTAGGCCTTGCAAGAGCACGGCGAGGGCAGCCGTTGCTAAAATCGGGGCATCGATCAGTCGGTCATGGTGAAACTTCGACGGAAGTTTGAGGGTTAGGTTCGATGGCTTGTGAGTGATGAAAGGCCTAAACAAGGAGACATGGTAGACATTTAGTTGGAACTTGGCTGGACTATCTTTCTGAAAATTTATGACACCCCAAACCAAAAATTCAGCATATGTCATCTTATTGCCATTTTATTGTAAATAAAATCAGTACTGCTCCCTCTGTCCCATTAGAAATGAAACGTTTTCCTTTTTAGGTTGTCCCAATAAAAATGAAACGTTTCCTAAAACGGAAAAAACATTCTATCTACTTTTCTTCTCTCTTACTTTACTGTCTCTTCATTAACTCACAAAACACCACTGCATAAAATCTTGTTCCGGAAACCAAATGTTGCATATTTAGTGGGACGGAAGGAGTATAAAATTAGTACTCCCTCCGTCCCATAAAAGTTGAGTCGTATTCCTTTTTAGTCTGTCCCAACAAAGTTGAGTCATTTCCTTTTTTAACTAAAGACAAAACATCTAATCACTCTTATTTTATTCCATCATTTATTTTACTCTCTCTTATCTTTCCTACTTTTTTCATCTCTCCTATTTATTTAACATATATTCTTAATCTCCGTGCCCAAAAGTTTTGTCTCAACTTTTATGGGACAGAGGGAGTAGAATATAAAATACTCGCTTCATCTCGTCTCACTTTGACCGGGCACAAATTTTAAGAAATACTCTTTCTAAGAGTTCCGTTTTTCCACCCACTTTTCTTAACATTTTTTAAAACTCGTGTCGTCCATAAATGGGACTCCTAAAGGCTGACGGAGGAAGTATAATGAAAAATGAATTGATAAAGTTAGTGGAACGAGGGTCATATTTTTATAATAAAATGTGAGTACGAATGAGTAAGTGGTATGTGGTCCACTACCAAAAATAATATTTCATCCGTTCCAAGGTAGATGTCACACTTTCTTTTTAGTTTGTCCCACAAAAGATGTCACATTTCTTCTTATGAAAAAAGTTCTCTCTCCTTCAATTATAATTCTCTCACCACTTAACACACAAAATAACATCTCCTAAAATCTTATGTCATTTTCCAAATGTCACATCTACTTTGGGACGGAGGGAGTAAAGAGTAAAATGAGACAAACTATGTGCAACAGACTGAAACGAAAAAATGAGATAAATCATCTGGGACGGAGGGAATGAATAAAAGTTTGTGTAATTTTATTTTTTTATCAATGGCTATTTTTGTAATAATAATTGTAGTTTTATTTTTTACTCTATCCGTCCCCCAAATTTTGACACGGTTTGATCCGACACAAGTTTTAAGAAATGTAATAGAAAGTGAGTTGAAAAAGTTAGTGGGATATGAGTCCTACTTTTAAAGTATTAGTTTTATAATAAAATGTGGTATTAATGAGTTAGTGGAATATGTAGTCCACTACCAAAAATGGTAAAAAGTGACGTGTGTCAAAATTTGGGGGACGGACCGAAATAGTAAACTGTGTCAAAATTTAGGGGACGAGGGTAGAGGTGCCCACGGTTCAAGAACCGTCGGTTCCGGTTTTGGAAATTGTTGAACCGGAACCGAACCGCGAGGGTGTTTTGCGGTTCCAGTTCCGGTTCCAAAACTGCCTGTTTCGGTTTTGATTCCGAATCGACGGTTTTCCAGCAATTTTTTACGATTTTTAACGGTTCCAAACCGCCAGTTTTGCTGCTATTTTTTGCGGTTCCGGCTTGATTTTACGGTTTTCCGGCGGTTTTTCGCAGTTTCGGTTCGAAAATTTTTGAACATGAACCGAACCACGATTCAAAAATTCGACGGTTTCAGTTCGTGTAAATTTTTATGGTTTCCGTTCAGAACCGTAACCGACGGTTACGGTTTCGGTTTTAACTGCCGGTTCTCGTAAACCTTGGGCTCGGTCCAGACGAGGGAGTATAACTTAAGAGCATTTGCAATAGGCCGCCTACGCTAGGCCTACTCTCTCCCCGCCATCGTCCATCAACACTTAAAATTCCAATTCTCGCTACATCAAGATTTTTTTCAAATAACAGCTAAATTCTAAGGCTACACCACATGCTAGCCGCGTAATAAAAATAAATAAAAACAACTAATGATATAATGGAAACTAAACACATAAATAATTTTTAATTAAATTTACGACACATATACGGAAAAAAATCGCTAATTTTATTT
Organism: Salvia hispanica; assembly: GCF_023119035.1. Classification (NCBI taxonomy): domain Eukaryota; kingdom Viridiplantae; phylum Streptophyta; class Magnoliopsida; order Lamiales; family Lamiaceae; genus Salvia; species Salvia hispanica. The sequence continues at coordinate 50,731,711 of NC_062965.1, read as the reverse complement.
AAATAAAATAAAGTACATTAACTAAAAATCAAAAAAAAATTACATAATAAAAAAAAAAACTGCTTCCACAAACGAGCGCACCACCCTACTCTACTCCTCACTAATTTATTAAAAAATACATTAAAAAATATTAGTGATGCCTTGAAAATTATATAATTAAAAAAATTCATAAAATAAATACATAATTATAAAAAACAAAAAAATAGCACTGACCGATCGCTCGCACGATCGGCACGCCACAATGGCGGCCAGCGCTCACCTATTTTTTCGCCGATTTAGCGCTGGCCGATTCCAATAGTTCGACTAGCCAACCGGCTAGCGACGCGAATAGGCTAGCCGGTGGGCTAGCCGCCACTGGAAATGCTCTAATAGAACATGGTTGCTCAACCCGACCCGATCCGATTTCACTCTCTGAACGCATGTTATCTTCTGTTCTTCGACTACGGCTAAACAAAATTTTGGACCGAAGAAAATTTACCAAAAGCAATCGAAAAATGATTGCTTTTCGCGAATTGGAAGTGTAATTCACTCCATAAACCGCTTAAAAACTGCATCGCAGTCTTAGTTGGATTGCTATGGCGTCTTCAATTGCATCTTCAAGTTCAGCAACTGTATATTCATTCCACGGAAAACCAATTTCGCAAAACCTAATTTTATCCCCATTTTCCATATCTTTCCCGCTCCACAAAGCTCGATTGCGCGCCGTGAAGACCAGGTCGGTCGGCGGCGGCGCGGTTGGGAGCAGCCAGGAGCGCGGCGGCGACTTGTTGAGGAAGCCGGTGGCACCTTCCCCTGCTTCGAACGATGAGGAGGATTCGGCGGCGGAGTATTCGGATGATGATGGGAGTGATAGGAAGCGCGGAGATGGTGACACGTGGGTAGATTGGGAGGATCAGATTTTAGAGGACACTGTGCCTCTGGTTGGATTTGTTAGAATGATTCTTCACTCCGGAAAGTAAGCTCTTCTTTTCTTTTAGATTCACTAATTTGATTTGCTTCGCTTCTGTGATTTATGCCTTTCCAGCTTACATTATGTGTATTTCTGTATACAAATACACCTTGTGATTGAATCTTGGGAACTACCTTAGAATTTGAATTAGGATTATGGAACAGAGGGAAATTCGTGTTTCGTAGATGGTTACCGGTCTTTTAAGGGCTTGAGAATGATCCCCTGTTTCTGGTTTTAGTATGTCACACTGATTGGCTCGTATAGCTTCTGTGAGAATGAAAACAAGAAACTTGTTTGTTTGTGAATTACTGATGGATGATATGAGTTGATAAGAATTTGAGGGCATTCTTAGGGTTACCGAGAAGGTGAGAATTAATCTATCGGTTTTCAAATGTAGCATATGAGCAAAGAAATTAATGAAGGTGCTGGTTGAATGGATACCACATTGTGATGCTTGATAATTTTGTGGTTGAATCTTGTATTTACTTGGGAACCACCTTAGAGTTGGAGCTAGGATTATGGACCTTGTCTGAGGACTTCAGGGGAAATCGTGTTTGGGAGATGTTTACTGGTCTTTCAAGGGCTTGAGAATGATCCCCTGATTCTGGTTTTAGGATCACAATGACTGGCTTGTGTAGTTTCTCAGAGAATGCTAGCAAGATTTGAGGCCATTCTAAACTGATAATTGGGTATTCAAGTTTCTTTAGGGTTATGGAGGATTAATCTATTAATTTTCAAATGTAATATATGAGCAAAGAAGTCGATAAGGGTGCTGGTTTAATGGACACCATTTTTTGATTGAATCTTGTATTCGGTTTGGAGCTACCTTAGAGTTGGAACTAGAATGATGGACCGTGTCTGTGGACCAGAGGGATCAGCAAGAAACCTGTTTGTTTGTGGATTACTGGTGTGAGATGGTGTAAGTCACATTTTTGTCAAACTTAACCCCATATGATTTTTCTATTGCAGGTATGAATGTGGCAATAGGTTGAGTCCTGAACATGAGAGAACTATTCTAGAGAGGGTGCTTCCTTATCATCCTGCATATGAAGACAAGATAGGATCTGGAATTGATTACATCACGGTATCTCTCTTACACTATCTGTGATTGAAGCTTTCATACAATGTTGTTAAGTTTATGAAGTTCGTTACTAATAAATTTGAACATTGCTGCATTTTGCATGAGTTTAGAAAAGAGCTACTCTGCTGAAACATCTTCACTCATTCCTACTCACATTTTATTATAAAACTAATATATAAAGGTAGGACCCACATTCCACTAACTTTTTCAACCCACTTTTCATTACAATTCTTAAAACCCGTGCCCGGTCAAAGTGACCCGAATCATCCGAGACGGAGGGAGTATTTTTTAAATAGAGATAAAACAACCACACTGACCCACAGGCAGGAAAAGAGCCTAATATCGCAATAACCATAAGTTCGTTACCCATTAATAACTTGCCTACTGAACAAAGGCAGCGGTCCGTCTAAAATTATAAATATCCTTTTATTCTTTTTTCTTCAAATGGTATTAGAATTAGACTGTTGATGATGATGGCTTCTGGGATGTAGTCAGGCGGTTATTCTTCCGCTCAAGTTCTGCAGCTAGTGTCATCTGGAGAAACAAAATAATGGGGAAAAAATTGAACCTTGTAATCTCCCTTCCCGCCTTGACATTTTGGCATGTCGAGGACACCTAGGTTTCAATAGCTCACAACCAAACGCTCTAACAATATCCATTTCCCCAGTTGTCCTTTTATTAGATTCATGGTACCTCTTTCGGGTTCAGCCATTCAGGAGAAGAAATGAAGTAGGAAAATCGGTCCAATTAGGTCATCAAATATCAATACTAGAGGCTATAAGCTTATATCACTGTCGAACACTTTCAGCAAGTGTAAACGTAATACAACCTTTTTACTTTTGTGTAGAGTATTATCATAATGTAATGTTATACCCTGCATCTGTCATGTTTTCGGAAAAAGTTACTAGAGGCAAATTTTTGTTGGCTCAACCAGAAAGTGATACCAAAAATAGCTAGCTTTACTTATAAATTTCGTGAAACGAGATTTTCAAATGTGCCAAGGCCGGTTTTTTATCACATGGATACACACATCAGTTATGCACCTGAAAAGGTTCATTCGCTTAGTTAATTGCTGAAAGTTTCTTATGTTTGAATCTGCTCGACAGATTGGGTACCATCCTACCTTTGAGAGCTCAAGATGTTTATTCATCGTTCGCAAGGATGGAGATTTGGTCGATTTCTCATACTGGAAATGCATAAAGGGCTTGATAAAGAAAAACTACCCTTTATACGCAGACAGCTTTATTCTGAGACATTTTAGGAAGCGTAGGCGCAACGACTGAAGGTAAATTTTTTGCTTAATCATGTCATAGTACTGAGCTGAATAGTTGGATACTGTCAATCTGAATATAGCTGAGTTGAATTATTAATGTTTAAATGGAATAGTAGCTTTGCCTTATCATTATCAGTTTATTAATTGGCAATAAAAGCCAGGCATTTTTCTGTTGTAATTTTAGGATGATGTGTATTCTACATAATTTTGTATTATTTGATTTTGTTTTAAAATGACTGGCTACATTTTGTTGTGTTCCATGATATCCATTAGTATTTTCCTTTGATTCATATTGTTGATATCATATAAATTGTTATTTAATTGGGTAACGCAGATATGCATGAACAAAGAAAAAGAATATTTAATTTAATTTTTTATTATGCATCATTAGAGAATATTTATGAGGCTAAAATTGATTTTATATAGGTAAATTCTGTTTGTCGACCAAAGTTAGGCATCCATATATATTTTTTATATCGTCGTTGATTTTTTTGGAGTACTGGTAAGGATGAGGTTTTGGAAAAGTAAGGTTTTTAGGATAAAGTTTCATTTATTATTTTAATTATAATAAATTTAATTTAGTTTGTGAATTGTGATGATGATTTTTTCAGGAAACGAGGTACTCAACTAAATCAATTTTTTTTATTTTACTATTAACACAAGTATTCAAATATTCTGTTTTGTTAGTTATAAGCAACGCTCTATCCAAAACTATTACTCCATCCATCCGCCATTAAGAGTCTCATTTGAGTTCGGCACGCACTTTAAGAAATATAGAGGAAAGTGGGTGAGATATTGGAATATGGGGTTCATTTTTATATATTAATTTTATAATAGAATGTGAATAGAATGAGTTAGTGGAAACTGACGTGTGCCAATCATTTATAGTAAAAGTGAACCAGAACTCATAATTGCGAACGGACTAAAATGATAAACCGGGACTTCTAATGGCGGATGGAGGGTTATGAAAATAGCAACAAATAAACACAGTAAGTACAAGTATATGAACAATATACATTCTAGCGTTATTCATCAATTACATCCATTCGAAGAATCCGATAACCGCAAATAACAAGGAATAGAAAACTAAAAATAAATAATAATTAAATTATAGTTCGTGTTGTTTGATTCTTCATTTGTTTCTATTTTCTTATTTTCATCCATTAATTTTTTACTTTACTACTGTTGCATAAAATGATAGTACTACAACAATTAAACCATGGTTCAAAATTCAAATCATATGGTCAAAAAAAATTGTTGTTGGGCTATTCATTTGCTTTCATTTTCTTGTTTTCTTCTGTTGCTTTTTTATTTTACTGCTTTTGCATAAAATTAAAATTATTGTTTTTATTTATATAATTTTGTTGTCTTTTATTATTATTTATTTTCTGCAAACAACAAGTGAAACAAAAAGTCAAGTGTGTGGGCTGCAATCTTACGAAAGGTGTACACGTGTCAACTATAAATACAACTCCCATGTAGTATGTGTTATTTTCACCATAAATGGAGATTGCAACTTTCAACACTATTGATCCTTTTTCAGCATATATGAATCACAAAAAAATTATGTGCAATCATCTTATAATAAGATAAAACTTTAATTCTAGTACAAGTTGTACAATTATCTATCTTAATTACACATTAATAATTTCAAAATTATGTTTTTAGTGTATAAAGTGAAATTAGAATCTTCACGATGAGACAGTCTTCCATCATTATTCAATCTTTTCAAAATTAAATTGGACGGTGAAAATGATACTCCTATTTTCATTAATTGGGCCCTTGAGAGGATAACATGGATAAGATATTATATTTCTTCTCGTCTAAGCATTAGTTTTCATTTTCTTTTTTGTATCACGATCGTGTATGTAGTGGTGGAAGGTGATTTAATGGATATACTTTTTAATATAGCATGTGACTTTGTTAGTAGATTTAGTGTGGATATTGACAATTGAATTTCATGTGAGGTCTTTTCTCATGAAGTTATGTGACTTTCTAAAACATAAGTCTAAAGTATTCGATAATTTGAATAATCGAACTCAATCAAATCAAAATATTAAATTCAATAAGAATTTCTTTGAAATTTGGATTTTCTATTGGGCTCAGATTGATAATACATAAAACTTATTTAAATACTACAACTAAATAAATATTTTATGCAAATAATATATTTGTAATGTCCAAAATTTCTGAAATGAGAAAGAATAAAAATCAATAATATATCTTCTTTTTCGAATTTTTTGAATCTTCAAACTTTTTTATTAATTGAATTTTCAATTCGATTCGGATTGAGGTATAAAATTTTAGGATTTTCATATTCGATTTTCAAATATTTAGGACTGTTTCATATTTATGAAATCGGAAAGTAGGGGTGAACTTCATGATTGTTTCGTATTTATGCAATCACAAACAATTATGAGAAATCATCTCATCAAAAAATCCAATCTGAAATTTGAATGTTCATCCCTACTCTCCAACATCATATTATTGATTAGTGGTGAAATATTTTTTCGAGTATTTTATTTACATTAAAATATATAAGTTCATACAAATTTATGAAAAGACTGACATTTGGATAACAAACTATGCTCAATTCTATTTTATAATCATTTATAAATATATTAGTTAGAAGCAACATTACTTTGTGGTATTGTGTAGTAGAGCCATAATAATATATACTTACACTCTTCTAGCCAAAAAATTTGTCCCTTGAAATGTTGTATACAGTCCAAATTTTATATACATTTTCAAAGTTGTATTCTTTGAGAGAGAGAGATACTAAATTTGGGAGGCCTGCATTGTATTATGATCACAAAATCGGAATGATAAATAAATGCCAACCGACATTCAATCAATATACAATTATGCAGCACAATAATTCACTACTATATGCACACTAGGGTTAGTAAGATTGGTTGAGATTGATATTGCTAAATTAAATTAAATTGGTCAACTTCCCCAATATATATAAGATTGGCATGTGCTTTACGGAATAATTGTATGGATTGATTACATTTTTTGTCATATATATGCATATATATTGATCCTATACTATTTATAGAAACTATTTAGAATTTCGTCTAGTTAAAATAATCTCATTGACATACTAGATGTTCAAGATCTTAGCATTAACAAAGTAGGTATATCAACACGATTGTGTAAGAGTTCAAATTGGTATATAAACATAATTGATTTTTATAAGGATTATTTGAATTGATGTTACTCGACCCAATTATTTTTGTTATGATATGATATTTCTTCTATCATCTATTCATTTTCTAACAAAAGACTGTGCCTTAAGAAATGAAAAAGGATCACGAGCGAGTTTGGCTCGATGGGCTCAATTGGTTCACCAGAGCGCGGTAGAGCATCCAAGTTTTATGACTAAGCCATGCTCGAATAATATATTCAACCACACCCTTTTATGCTAACCTAAAAAGTATGGTATAAAATTATAATTAGAGCAAAACAAAAGGCCGTCGTTGCCTTTCGAATTAAATAAATTGCCAACTTTTTTGAAGAATATTATAATATGGGCATATGCTTTACCAAATAATTGTATGGGTTGATTGCACTTTTTGTCATATGTGTAGAATAGATTTATTTGGTCCTTTACTATTTGTAGAAATTATTCTTAGAATTTCATCTAATTTAAATAATCTCAAAGACGTTCTCTTAAATTGCATTACTAAGTAGGTATTAAATGAAATATAAACACATAAATGCTATCTTATTAATACATTCATTCATTTTATTCAGATTATAAAGTCATGCATAAATGCTATCTTATCAATACATTTCTTCTAGCAAAAGAACTTCCATTTTCATGCTACGTTCACTTTTTTTATTAAGAGGGGAAAAGTTTGATTTCATATTTTTATGATCACATTTTAGAAAAAGTATTCTTTTCTTTTGAAAGTTCTCACTTGACTAAACTGTTATCCAAAATTTTTGAAGCTTTAAGTGATGTTAGTCAAATATTAAGATTTTTTATTTCGAGGATTACATGAGGTACTATGTATATACAAGCATAACTCGTGATCACTCTCGTTTAATTTAGCCATATCTATTGTATTTCATACATTTAGTTTGATTTTAATATTTAAAAATTATTATTGGCATAGTTAACTTATAAATTTTTTAAAATCAAAGATTGATTTGTTATACTAAAATGAATCCAATATATCTTCAACGTGCATAAGTTAAATTCTATGCATTGATTATTCAAGTGAAATAATAAAAATTAATTGTTACTAATTATAATTTAGATTAATGACAAAATACACTCATTTTCGTAGGCAAACATATCCATGTATAATACTTTACATGGATAGAATTAGCTTTTAATATTATGCAGTGCTGTTCGCTTGTGATAGGCAGGATTGGATTTTCTTTTTCTCCACAGAATAAAAGAAAATGGAAAGTGTAGATATTAAGCACTTTAATTTGTAGGTATGATTTTTTATAGAAGATATGGTATATATTAAATAATTGTGTTGATGCTGATTTCTGAGTTCATCTATTTTTGTCCTCATATATATGTCACTATCAATATCATTTTTTTTCTATTTAAACTATGTCAACTTTAATGGATAGTTTTATATTATGTAGTGTGTATATGTTTGGGTCGTCACTAAGCATGCCAAATGGCACATTGCTACGAACAACCTCCAAAATCAACTGTTTGGAATTTATATATGTCTCTCTCTTTTTTTATTTTTTACTTTTATTCGAGACTTATTGACAGAATATTGATAAACCAAGTTGGGTTTGACGTTTTCCAGTCGTCACATTTATCTATTACTATTTGTTTGAATATTTTCTAATATGTATCCCAAGAAAAATAAGTTTCAATTTATGTTGCTGTTTTTCTTCTGTATTTATTTAAATATAGTTTTTGAGTAATTTTTGTTTATCTTCTGATTATGGTGTACTATTATTTGTTTGAATGTTTCATAACACATAGTTAAAAATATCAATGATAGGCAGAACACATTTTTCTTTTTTGCACTAAATTTGAACCTTATATGGTATAAGTTTCCTACAAATTATCGGTTTGAATTCTCAGCCCCACAATTTTACGTAGTACCATATATATATATCCACCATTTAAATTTTCACTTTCACTAGATGCGGGTTTCATAAAATATAAAATAAAGCGGATGAAAAAAATTAGTGTATCATGAGTGTTATTTATATATTTAATAGTCGTACTAAAATGTGACTATAATAATTTAATGGAGTGTGTGATCTACTTCTCTAAAATGAAAGAGGTAAATAATGCCTATAGTTGTATTAAAATGTGACTATAATAATTTAATGGAGTGTGTGATCTACTTCTCTAAAATGAAAGAGGTAAATAATGTCTTTATGTGAATATCTAGAAATGACAAAATAAGATATTACTACTGTATTATTTTGTAGATGGATAGAGGCACTTGTGTCCTGTTATTGAATTAAATTAAATATTTAATTACAACATTTAAGATTTTTATGCTAACGGTTTTTGTGATATTTTTGCTTTCTCCACTTTGGGTTACATTAGTGTGACTTATATAAAAGGTGTTAGATTTCCATCTCAGAGTGAGAAACTTGTGTGGGTTAATATTGATGGTGATGGTTGTAACATCATGGCTAGGAAAAATATTGTGAAATATTTTAGTGAAGAAGGTATATGCAATGTGTATCATGGTTATTGGATGTGACATTAGAGTTATCCATTGTACCAATAATAAATTAAAATATGCTCAAGTTTATGAAAGTTAGCTTTATAAAATGTTCATTTTATTATTTGAAAAGTAGTGTATGAAAAAAGTATCAAAAGATAAAAATAGATTAGCCGTTTTTCAATAAATGTATATTTTTGCCACTAATTCACTTGAATTAGCTTTAGTTCACAACTAAAAAAGATTTGTAGTTTTGAATTGGAGTCCTAATAAAATTAACCGAGTTCACGATTACTTAGATATAGACTTATAGTCATTGTTGTATTTATTATATATATTCTTTTATCATTAATTACTTATGGTATTTTGTTCTTTTTCAATAAATTATAAAAATTTGAAAAGTCGTGTAACGATGGACTCGAACATACACGAGACTTTTGACTTGGCTAACCCATGTACAATAGTACTACTATTTTGATCTTTAAAATTTATATTATGAGTAAATAAAATGTCCATGGGGTTATTCTTATTTAGTTTAAAAGTCTCGTAATATTTTAGTGTAGTCTTAATTTCTATCTTGTTATTGGATCCAATAAATGGAATTTGTAAAGTCGGACATAGTGAAGAAAGTCATCGTCAATGCCAGAATACGATAGAGATGCCGCGATCGTTGTTGATGTCAGATTGCAGAAGCGGTGGAACGATCTTCAAGCGAAAGAAAAACGAAAATGAACTCAATCACTAAAAATAGAGGAGAGCTATATCACATGAATTTCATGTTCATGACAACTCCAAAAATCGAAATTACCAAATTTTTAGAAACCTCATGACCATTGATGGGGTAAGTCGACCTTATATTCGCAATAAAATCTATCATACGTCACTAGAAGGACACTTAAGCTAAAATTTGAAGTTAACCGAATTAACTATATTGCCGTTGGTTGTAAGATATTTTAACTAAAACTAGAAATTGTAACAATTATTGTTTGATGTTGAATTTTCTATTACAACTATTGCATTGCCTCAACCAAATTGACACCATCATTTTTCTATATTTGGCTCTTCCAGAGTGAATCAAATTAAAGTGTGATCTTATCCCCTCAATTATTGTTGAGTGTTGGCAAAGCCAAGATTATTAGATATTTCAGTTCTTTTTTGTCGAGTATATATCCATATTGATAGCAATGTTCAATTATTTCTCATATCGCGTAACATAATTAATCACATTTTTTTTGTAAGCAAAAAGTTTTAAATTAAGCACATATCTATATTTATTTACATGGCAATTTTAAATCAATTAAATAATAATTTATAGGCCAAAACCTTGCTAAATTTCCTTAGTATGAATTATGTTTTGTTTTTTTAATTTCCAAAATATTTTTAGAAATTTACTTAAATTAATTTTAATTAATCTGTCTTTTTGCAAAGATTTAGAAACTACAGTTTATAGATATATAGTTTCCCTACATAATGATTAAGTCAAAAATATTTTTAAGACCATAAAATGCCACGTAGCAAGCCATCAAGCCATTTCTTTTATGAAATTATTGCGTCCCTATTTAACAATTTTATGTTCTCTATATAATATCATTAAACGGTTAAAGCCGAAAATAATTTTATCGATTCAAGTTTAACTGATTAAAAACTACATTCATGTTCTCCATATCTATATTTTTTTCTTGAGGTATAAAGTAATTACTTTACTCCAACATTCCAAGCCAATCAATTCGAACAGAATATAAGAATTGGTCCGAAAATTGATGGGAGATAAGGTGAGAAAAAAAAAACAGATTTAATTGGTTTCGTATGAAAAAATATTCACTTTTTCTTGGAATTTATTTGTGAAGAAAATAACTTATTATTATGACATGGATATTACACGTTTATGTTGGATAACCTTGCGTGAAGGGTTCGTTTGTTCATAAATATGTATGATAATAAAATATCTTGTTTAATCAAATACTCAAAATTCTGTTAGTATTGTGATATATATTAACCATAAAGACATATTTTTTTGTTTCATCAAATAAGCAAATTATAAAACAATAGATAGCTGTATAACATATGTAATACCACTAAATTACCATTAGACTTAAACTATTATGTTATTGCTCTCGTAGTTTCAAAAGGATATTTTAAAAATTACTCTCTCCGTCCCCGATTAAGAGTCACATTTTTCCATTTCGGTCCGTCCCCAATTAAAAGTCATACTTCATTTTTACCATAAATGGTAAGTACGTCTCACACTAAGTCACTTCACTCACGTTTTATTATAAAACCAATATAAAAAAGTGGGTCTCACATTCCCCTAACTTTTTCAATCAATTTTTCTTTACATTTCTTAAAACTCGTGCCCGGTCAAAGTGTGACTCTTAATTAGGGACGGAGGGAGTAAAACTTTATATAATTTTTCATATAATTAAATATAAAAATAATTCAATTTAACTATAAATGGGCGAATCTAGCCTATTAGGTGGTGGGGCAAATGACCCTCCTCAATTCTTGTTTGACTTTATAAATTTTTAAATATATGTAAGAAATTGCATTTATTGCCCTTGCTCAAATATAATTTTTTTTTCCTATATGAGATATCGTATGTAAAAAAAATTGCACGGTGAAATATTTATAATTTTTATTTTTCAAATTGTATTTGGTTCGGCAATTTTTACGATCAATTTTAGTAGTAAAATCACGATTTGTAGCTGCAAATGCATATGTATTAGTATTAGACACATTCATACAAATTTAATTTTCTCACAAGATTTGAATACATTGCATAGTAAAAATTAATTTTCTCCACACACAACGACATACATTTGTAATGTTCACTCAATTTTGTAGTGATGAATATTAAATGATTTAAAAAAAGTGCTATCAACCAGAATCTCATACATAACACATGTCGAGCTCTTAACAAGACTCACCAAAACAAAATTTCCATCAATCTTTCGTTATAATTAATTACTACTACATGAAAAAGTGACCAAACACAAAAATAAACATCGCATCCCTAGTCTTCCCACAAATCAATCATGAAATGACATAAAATCAAAATTGCACATGCAAACTGCGATTAGCAACAAAAACAACCAAATTAATCAATTCAAAAAAAAAAAAAACACCAAAAACTAGTGGAGCACCAAAATCAAATCATGCCCGGGCCGGGCCGGGCCGGCCCACACCAATCCCCACTACCCGACAAACCAAAGAACCAATCTCAGCCGTCCATCCATCACGCAACGCGTACGGCCCAGATCTCACCACTTATCCAGCTGCGGTTGGTCTGATATCACACCAAACCCTTCCTACTCCACAATTATGATTGGTCCACGATTTTCAGTGGGTGGGTCCCACCATTTTATTTTATTTTATTTTAGCCCATAAATAAGCATTCCCACTCTCCTCTGTTGAAAAGTCATCGGGGGACACATGGCGGCAGCCCACAACCATATTTTGGTAAGAAAATAATATATTTAATTAATGTAATTATTTGTTTTTTTCTGCATTTTTTTCGCTATATTTATGTCTTTTTTTCGGGCTAGGAGAACTTTTGTGTTTGTGTTTTGCTAATTCTTTTCTTGGATTTATCCCATTTCTCACTGCCATCAGTTAACTGTTAATTGGGACTGCTTTGTTCAGTTTCCATTTTGGGATTTGCGGTTAGTTTTTTTTCTCTTGAGCTTGTGTGTATGTGTGTGTGTGTGTGGGTATCCCAATTTTTAGGGAATCATGCTTTTGAGATGATAGCTTTATAGATATTTTGTTGTGGGCTCAATTTACATTTGCTTACTAGATTTGGATTCTGTTATCTTTTTGCTGTTTTTGGGATGAATCTTGTGTGGGCATCTTTACTTTGGTTTCTTTACATTTTGAAATTGTGTGGATTGAAGCGTGAGAGGATAGTTTGCTTACAATTTATGTTGTGAGATTGAAGCATGAGAGGGTAGTCTGCAATTTTGTTGCTAAAGATTGTATTTTTATGTGTTTGGTACTTGTGAATTTGCTGATTATAGATGGCTTCACTTTTGTTTGTAGGTGAATTTGTTGAAGGAGTGAAGGAAATAGGAAGGTGTGATCTGTTGTTTATTGGTTTGGGGGTTTATTCTGTGGTTTGATTGAGTAAGGGGGGATTGGTTTGGATTGATTTGGATTGGTTTGGATTGAATTGGTGGTAGTGTGAGGGGAGGAAGTGTTGGAAATGGGGAGTAATTTAAATTTCAAGAATTTCGCGAACGAGCCACCAGCTGGCGGTGGTGGGAGGGTGGCGAATAATAGCCCATTGACGCGGCAGTCCTCTGTCTATTCTTTGACCTTTGATGAGTTCCAGAATACTATTGGGGGGAGTGGGAAGGATTTTGGGTCAATGAACATGGATGAGCTTTTGAAGAGTATATGGAGTGCGGAAGATAATCAGAACTTCGCTCCCACCATTGGTGGTGGTGGTGGAGGTGTTGGTGGTGGGGGAAGTGGTGGTGTCCAAGAAGGGGGTGGCTTGCAGAGGCAGGGATCGTTGATCCTTCCCCGGACACTAAGCCAGAAGACGGTTGATGAGGTGTGGAGGGATATGTCGAAAGAGGGTGGTGCAGCGAAGGAGGGAGACGTCAGCGTTGCTAGCTTTGGCGTGCCACAGAGGCAGCAGACGTTGGGGGAGATTACACTTGAGGAGTTCTTGGTTAGGGCCGGGGTTGTGAGGGAGGAGGCTCAGTTAGCTGCTGCGAACAATGCTGGGATTTTTGGTGATCTGTGGCACCCTGTGAATAACAGCTCGGGTTTGGGGTTTGGATTTCAGCAGCAGCAGCAGCAGCAGCAGGCTAGTAGGAATTTGGGGTTGATTAGTGCTGGGGTTACTGAAACTAGTAATCCGATGGCTGCACAATCGGCTGCTAATTTACCGTTGAATGTGAATGGCGTAAGGTCTTCCACACAGCAGATGGAGAATCATCAGCTGCAGCAGCAACAACGGCAACATCAGCCTCAGCAGATCCTTCCAAAACAGTCCGCGATGGGTTATGGATCAGCTATGGGGATTCCAAGTAACGGTCAGTTGAGTAGCCCACGGATTAGGGGCGGAATGGTTGGGATTTCTGACCCGGGAATGAATAACTCACCAGTCCATAATTCAGCTTTGCAAGGTGGAGGGCTTGGGATGGTTGGTTTGGGGTCTAATGGATCTCCAGCTGTTTCGTCAGACGGGCTCTCTAAGAGCAACGGGGATACGTCTTCAGTGTCACCTGTTCCTTACGTGTTTAACGGGGGTTTGAGGGGTCGGAAGAGTGCTGCTCTGGAGAAGGTGGTTGAAAGGAGGCAGAGGAGGATGATAAAGAACAGAGAGTCAGCTGCAAGGTCACGAGCTCGTAAGCAGGTAAAAAGCCTTACAGTTATTGGCTTTGATGTTTCTTCATTTAAGTTCTAGGACTAGAAGGCCCTAACATGAAGATCGAACGTATTATAAACAAACTGAAAAAATAGGTTTTTACACGATAGATTACTTGCTATTTCAAATGAAATGGCCTGTAGAGTTCTAGTCAGCTTCCTATTTTTGCAATTGTATTCTGTCAACAGTCGTGCACCCTTGGATCAAACGTTTCATTCCTCGTGTATTCAAGGTATCTTTTGCGGCCAATGTCCTCTTAAGTAGTGAATTTGTACCCTACCCATCTCTATTCTGTCCGCTTGCTTTTCCCGAGATTTTAGATTGATGTTTAGAATCGGTTTTCATTCAAAAATATGGAACAGACCTATGACTTTTACCTTTCATGAAGTTCTATATGGTGCCATGTCGAAAGATTTATAGTTAGTAATATATTTTTGTTTGTGATGTCGATGTTACGACTGCCCGAGAAGAAAGTAGAAGTAGGGCTTTAATAACAAAGTGCTGCATAGACAAACGACTATAGATTTCATATTCGTGCCACTTTCTAAGTTATGATCGTCAAACTTCTTTTATCGTACATGGACGTCCCCAAAAACATTTGAATAAGAAAATTGGATGTCTTATGCAGCACAGTTGTATTGTGATAGGCGGTCTAGTGTGACGAGACATGAACGTTACTCTTCATGAGACGCTTAGAGATCTCATTTTGCACAAGGTAATTTAGTGTATGCTTACACTAAATTACCATATTAGACGTTGGAATTAGACGTTGAACTTGACTAACCAGCTCTCCTTTTGGGTTCGTGCAGGCTTACACCATGGAGTTGGAAGCAGAAGTTGCTAAATTAAAGGAGGAAAATGAACAATTGCAGAAGAAACAGGCGGAGATAATGGAAGTGCAGAAGAATCAGGTTCGTTGCTTCGCCTTCACGCCACAAATTTTGAATACGACATTTCATATGTGGCTACCATTTTCATCCTTCCATTTCCTTATCAAATTCTTGGGTTTTAGCAGTGGTGACCCAAGGTTGTCTCCACTCCCTATTGATCCCATTTACTGAAAATTGAATTTCCACCACACAAAGCTGGCTCTTCCCGTCAAGTTTCACTCTTTGATACTCCCTCCGTCCACGAATAAGAGTCCCGTTTTTCCATTTTGGTCCGTCCACGAATAAGAGTCCCGGTTCATAATTACCATAAATGGTAAAGAGACCCCACATTCCACTAACTCATTCCACTCGCATATCATTTAAAACTAATATATACAAGTAGGACCTCTATTCCACTAACTTTCTTCCACCCACTTTTCTTAACATTTCTTAAAACTTGCGCCATTTGGAAATAGGACTCTTAATCGTGGACGGAGGGAGTATTTTCTTGTTGCTACTTTTCCCATCAACACAAGTGTTTTTATCGTTTCATTCTCCCTTCCATTTCCTTATCAAAATCTTGGTTTTGTGCAATGGTGACGAATTGTTCATCTCCACTCCCTACCGATCCTATTTTCCCATTTTCCGAAAGTTGAATTTCCACTAGACGAAGCCGGCTCATCCAAGCAAGACTTATTCTTGATATTTTCTTGAAACTACTTTTCCCATTATATCCTTTTTAGCATTGCTGATGGGAAGAGATAATGAACCCCATTCGAAATGAGCACCTTCTCATAACCTTTTTGTTTGCTTTGGCAGGCGCTGGAAATGGTGAAACAGCAGAGTGGGGCGAAGAGGCAGTGCTTGAGAAGGACACAAACTGGGCCGTGGTAAGGGCCACGTGGAACGAGCTAGATACGCCTGTGTAAATAGTACATAGAATACGACGTGGTTCATGTTGTTGTAGATGAGTATAGAGAGAGTTAGAGGAGTAGCGCTTCATCGCCTTAGGATGCATATCTCATGTTTCGATGGAATGTAGGTGGAAAAAGTTTTACAAAGGGTAGTCGATTAGGTACAAAGATTGGTAGAGTGCTGTTCCCATCTCCCAAAGTGTCGTGTTTCTCATGTTCGTATTCGTGTTCGTGTTGACATAGAATAGATTACAGTTTATTTATATATTTACATTGTTTGTGAGTTACTTTTTCTGTTTTTGATGGCTTCTTCAAAATTCTTATGATCATTTTTCACTATGTTTTGATCCCTTGTTGACATGACCTCTTATAATTCTCATGGCTACATAAACTCGAAGCACAACACAACAATGGTTATAACCATATAGTATTTGTTATGATTGCAGATAAACTTAACCCTACCTTAGAAGATGCAATTCATAAAAACTTCTTCAAGCTTAGTTAGATTGTTCGGTATTGTGTTTGAATGTACTGCATCAGTAAAATTGAGTTATGCATATATCACAACTCTATTGTAGAGTTGCAGTTATTTGTGCTGCTAAGAGAAAAATTCCACTTCAAATTATTGTAGAAAGGCAATGCAAGGTGGTCCATTTCGAACCAATAAATATGAATAAGCATTAAGAGGGTCATTTGGATCATACTCCCTCCGTCCACGAATAGGAGTCCCGTTTTTTCATTTTAGTCCGTCCGCGAATAAGAGTCCCGGTTCACTTTTACCATAAATGGTAATAGGGTCCCACCTTCCACTAACTCATTCCACTCACATTTCATTTAAAACTAATATATACAAGTGAGACCCCTATTCCACTAACTATTTTCCATCTACTTTTCTTAACATTTCTTAAAACCCGTGCCATTGAGAAATGGGACTCCTAATGGTGGACGGAGGGAGTAGCATCAAACGAATGGTAATGAATTTGTTAAGTCAATATGCGTGCAATTATTCGGATGCTAAGTGTTGGGTTTCCAATTCCATTGAATTATTGAACAAAAGGCAAGGCAAGGTTGGCCCAACTCCTTTGCTTTTATAAAAGATACTTTTTCATCTTTAACAATTCTGTACTTGCTAACACAAACACACATTCCTCTCAAATATCTCGTTTGGCTATCTGAAGAAGAAAATTAACTATTGTTTTGTTTCATAATGGCAGAGGCATTTCTTCAACTCCTTCTTGACAATTTGAGCTCCCTTATCAAGGAGGAGATCGGACTGATCTTGGGCGTCGATGATGAGATGAAGAAGCTCTGCAGCACTCTCACCACCATCCAAGCTGTGCTGGAGGATGCCGAAGACAAGCAAATTGAGAGCAAGCCAATTCGAAACTGGCTGCAGAAGCTCACCGCTCTTGCTTATGAGATTGATGACATTTTGGATGAGTGCAACACTCATGTCTCCAGACTCAACCACTCTCGTTCAAAACTCAGCCGCTACAACCTCAAGAAATTATTGTATCGCCACAATATAGCAAGGAGGATGAAACAAGTCAACGAGAAAGTGGAGGCAGTTGTTGCGGAGCGTGCTAAGTTTCATCTGCGCGAGATGCCTATTGATAGGCCAAGAGAAGCTGCTCTTACCTCACGCGAGACGGCTTCCCTGTTGAACGAGTCTGATAAGATTCATGGCAGGGAAAAAGATAAAGACAAGATTGTGAAGATCTTGGTGAACGATGTGAAGGAGAGACAGGAGATGTCCGTGCTGCCCATCATCGGTGTTGGTGGCCTTGGGAAGACCACTATTGCTCGACTAGTGTTCAACGATCCACGGGTGGAAGAGCACTTCGATGTAAGAATTTGGGTTTGTGTCTCTGATAATTTTGAGATGAAAACTTTGGTGAAGGCCATGATTGAATCTGCCACTAGAGGGAGTGGAAAAGCTTCGGATCTGCAACACTTGGATGCTGCAGAGCGTCGCCTATGTGAATTATTGAGCAAAAAGAGATATTTGATTGTAATGGATGATGTTTGGAATGACCGCCAAGATAAATGGTTTGAGTTGAGGGACGTTTTAACATGTGGCTCAACCGGCTCTTCTGTCGTAGTCACCACACGCCAAAGGAAGGTTGCTGATATAATGACTACACTGCCATGTCATTGCCTTGAGGGGTTGTCGGATGAGCATTGTTGGGCGCTGATGAGGCAACGTGCCTTCGGAGCAGGTGAAGAGGTGTCTCCACAGCTCGAAATAATTGGGAAACAGATCGTGAAGAAATGTGCTGGAGTTCCCCTGGCTGCGACAACGCTTGGAGGAATCCTACGGTTTAAAAGGAAGGAAGAGGAATGGGTATATGTGAGAGACAGTGATATATGGAAGCTGTCTGCAGAAGATAGTTTGATAATACCAGCTTTGAGACTGAGTTATCATCATCTTCCGTTGGAGCTCAGACAATGTTTTGCTTATTTTGCAGCCTTTTCTAAAGACCGTTATATCAGTAAGGATGATCTGATCCATTTATGGATAGCTCATGGCTACATTTCATCAAAGGGGAATTTACAAGTGGATGATGTTGGGAGTGAAATATGTGATGAGTTGCTCTTAAGATCTCTTTTTCAAACACATGTGGAAACCACAGACATGATTGGTGTGCATGATCTCGTTCATGATCTGGCAGAATCAATAATACAGAACAAAGTTCCGGGAATACAAAGTGAAAGAAATCTCGCAAGTGCATCAACTATCCGCGAGGTAAATATGCTAGAAAAAACATTCTTGTTTCCTAAAACATGTCAGCAAGACATGAGCATTACTTCCATTATGGCACACAGAAGTTTAAGAGTATTAAATGCAACAAGAATTAAAGATTTGCCTCCTTCTATCGGCAATCTTAAACATTTGCGATTCTTGAATTTGTCCAATTCAGAAATTCGCACTCTCCCTAACTCATTATGTACACTTTGGAATTTGCAAATTCTCAATTTGGATTACTGTTACAGTCTTGTGGCTTTACCTAAGAAGCTAACATGCTTACGTAAGCTCCGACATCTATGTTTGTGGGAATGTCAGTCATTGTGCGAGATGCCATCTAAAATGAGAGTGTTAAATGGCCTGAAAACACTGAGTAGGTTCATAGTCGGTCTCAAGAGAGATAACCAACTTGAGGAATTGGAATGCTTAGACCTCTATGGAACGCTTGAAATTAGACATTTGGAGAGAGTAAAGGACTACATGGATGCGAAGAAAGCAAAGATTGCAGAGAAAAACAATCTTCAGTGGTTATATTTGTCATGGGAAAGGAATTATGTATCCAAGATAGAGGAGGATAATGATGAAAAGGTGTTGGAAGCACTTGAACCTCACCCCAATCTTCAATGTCTTGATATACAAGGCTTCAGTGGTAGATATCTTCCACGTTGGATGTCAAAGTCAACTCTGGGAAAATTAGTTGTGTTATGTTTATGGGATTGCAAAAATTGTAAGCGTTTTCCAAAATTGGGAGAGCTACCTCGTCTTCAATCGCTATCCTTACGTAATGTGGGGGTGGAGTATATTATTGAAGAAGAAGAAGTTGGGTGTGGACACCCTGTAAAGATACAGTTCGTGGCTTTGAAACAACTGGTTTTAACTGATCTCCCAGATCTGAAGGGGCTCTCAAAAGAGCAAGGGATTAAAGATGCATTCCTGAATCTTGAAACGCTAAGTATTAAGCATTGTTCTTCATTAATATTGCATTCACTCTCATCCCTCAAAAAGTTGGAGGAACTAACATGCAGTAGCTCAACTTTGGCTTCACTATCTGAGGAGGACATTCCTAGATTACTGTGCGTGGAAGTTGAAGAGAGCCTGGCATGCTTCGCAATGGAAACGCTGGCAAAGTCTAGTAAGCTCCGGTCATTGGTAATTAAGGATGCAAAAGAGATCTCCGTGACAATAAAAGGTCTTGAATCCTTAAAAGAGCTTACAGAATTATGTCTAAATAGGTGTCGGACGATGAGATGTTTACCAGAAGGGATGTTGAGGCACCTTACTGCTCTAGAGGTCCTATCCATATATGAGTTCCCACAATTACTAGAGTTGCCACAGGATATTAAATATCTCCATAAACTTAACCGGCTCTCATTATATGCTCTTCCCAAGATGACGCGCTTGCCTCAAGTCATCGACCAACTCACTGATCTATGCCTTGATGATCTTCCTATGCTGGAATCACTTCCAGATCAGCTACCATCTCTTATTAAACTCAGTATTATATGCTGCCCAAAGGTTGTAACGATTCCTGCTCTGCCAAATCTGAAAAAGCTAAAAATCACTGAATGCCCGCAGCTGGAATGGAGATGTCAGAGAGGAAGTGGTGAGGATTGGCACAAGATTTCCCATGTTCCCAACATATCTTTTTCTAGAAGATAATTGAACTATTTTTGCCGGTTCAAGTTAAAGTGCAACAGTCAATTTCATTAAGGATGCCTCCTTTTCATTGGCCCTTCAATTAATGGTAAGAAATCCTTCTCACTTAAATTTTAATACCAATGCCTCTTATTATGTTCTTGGAATATGACATTGTTTAGGGATTCTTAACATAGTGAATCAAAGTTGAGTAAGTTTCCTTTTTCTTTTTTAATTCATGTGGCAAACTATACTTAATCCTCATGCGGGTATTGCTTGTTTTTTGGTTGTAAATTGACTCGTGTCATTCATCAACCTTAAACTTGCGTGTCATACACTAACTCTTATTCTTGTTGATCTTCGGAAAGTTGGTGCAGTGGCAACGGGCAAAGCAAGTACATGTTCGAGTGCACAGGTTCAAATGCAAGTATCTTAGAATTTATGGCAGAATTTCTGTGTTGCTCAACTTTTTAAAAGTATTTGGTGGCAAGATTCTCATTGTGTGTTTCTACTTGGATTGATTTCCTATATACAGGGCATGGTGTTGCTATGTTGGAGAAATTCAAAACAATCCATGATGCTGGAATTTGATGTGATGGATCTTTACTTCTATGGTATTGATACATTCATTTCTCAGTAGAAATATGTTGGTGATAATCTTGATGAGAATCTTGTTTTACATATTTGAGGATTAATTTCATAAATGGTTGTATCAAATTAGTTATTCCCCTGTTCCATTATAAACAATCAGTATTCCATTTAAGCTATTCCAAATAAGTCAGGTTTGGGTACACATCACACATACAAAAACCAACTGAAAGAATAAAACACATGTTTTACAGAAAATGTATTCTACCCAAATCCAAGAGGAGCACGACACTGCACAAAGGGAAAAAACCACCGAAAGATTTTTGTGGAGGTCCTGGGAAAGAAAGTGGGAAGGAGGGGAATACATTATCTGCATAATATGAATGCCGAGCGTATTCCCAAGGATGTGCTAGCGAATGGTCAGACTCGTGTTATTGAGCCATCCCTCACACTCATCCGTGAGCCAGCGGCGGATCCAGAAATTTTAATTCGGGGATACGATATATAATTGTAGAGATATAGGGATTTAAAGTTTAAAATTGATCATTTTTCTTCTATTTTACTGATTTTAAATATTTTATAATAATAGTTTGTGAGTCGTAAATGTCTTAATTATTAGTTGTGAATGTCTTATATAAATATAAATGTAAAAATTAAAAAAAAATTAATAAAGTGCTTTGGAAGAACCAAAATATTTGAGCAAAGTTTCATATTTTTTTAAAAAAAAATTGAAAAGAAACAAAATATAACTACACAAAATAAATTTTTTCAATTTTATATCAAGAGACTATCATAAATTATTTGTTAAAGGTGTGAATTAATTTAATATTTAGTTATATAGTACTCCTACCAATTATACAATAAATAGGGGAAGATCTAAAAATATTAAAAAGAGTAAAATAAGTGCATAAAAAGTAAATAAAGAACCGCAGCTACTGAGTACTGAGAATTGAACCTGGATCCCTGCTCAAACATTAGAGGTCGACTACCACTGCACCAATTCAGATTTAGTATATAATATGTCTCCATATATAATTAAGTAGGAATATTTGGGGGTACAATTGTACCCCCTTGTTATACATTGGATACGCCACTGTCCGTGAGATAGCCAAGCTCAAGGTAAGTATTCTCAATGCAATACAATGTCTGGAACCATTGTTTGCTAATTAACCTAGTTTTACTACTTTATCAGGAGGAACTACTACGAGCTTTGGAAGCATCTATTGTTGAAGTTCTAGGGACACAACAGAGTGGGGTGAAGAGACAGTACTTGAGGAGGAGGCAGACTGAGCCGTGGTAAGCACAGTGTGGAACGAGAGACGTCTGTGTAGATAGTACATAGAATACGACGTGGTTCCTGTTGTTGTAGATGACTATACAAAGAGAGAGCGAGAGGAGTAGTCGATTAGGATGCATGTTCCTTTGTTACTTACTGAATGTGCGTGGAAAAAGTTAAAATGGAAGGGTAGTCGATTAGGACAAAGATTGGTATAGTGTGTGTGCTGTGTTTCTAATGTTCGTGTCGGTGTTCATGTTCGTGTTTTTATAGAATAGTTCTTACATTGTTTATTAGTTACTGTTTTCTGTTTATGCTGCCTTCTTCAAAGATCTTATGATCATTTTCTTACTATGCGATTAATATTGATATTTTTAGTTCTTAAGTCAAATTTTAAAATTGGTGGCAATTGGTTATGTAAAAGGTCTGAATTTAACTTTGTGAACTTTGAGAATAAAAACAATATTTTTGAAACTTTAATCTATCCGATTCCTCCTTAAAAATACAGAGTTTCTAATAAAATAAAATTTAAACTACATTGAATTAGATCTCCTTGGAAGCATGGTATTCCATTTCTTTCTAAAATGATGATTAAATTTCATTCCACTTCTTACAAAATGTGTAAGAACCTAATTAAATGTTTAATTAGCCGTTATTTATTAGTATTACCAAAAAATCCAGTTTCAAGAATTGAGCATCTCTCTGTAGAAAGCTCTTAGCCCGCTTTTCGTGGTCCAGCTCCATTCTCTCCCTCTATCTATGTGTGTGTGTGATAGGGACTCCGACCCAGATCAGCCGATGAATGGAGATACAACACAAGTCTCGGACGGCAAGGACAAAGAACAAGATGGAAGAGAAACTGAGGCCACAACAAAAAAGGGAAAGAGACAAAGTGACAGAGGGAAGAATCATGCAGAAGGTCCAGCCCAATTGGAACTCCAAAAACGAGTCACGAAGAAGCCCACAAAGTATAAAGATTTCATATCTCATTAGGAGATCTTTTCCATATATTTTGTTTCCTTATTTTATTACCTTTTATTTGCAAGAACGATTTGTTTAATATTTTGAGTCAATCTTCTCGGGTTTTCTTCTTGATTCTTTCCCGAGTCGTAAGTTGAATCAAGTAGGGGGAATTCTATAAATAATAGAATTCCCAATAGATCGAGTCATTGAGAATTGATTAATAAAAAGATCTTTTCTCTAAGAAAAACCCTCGTCTAGAATTCTAGTTTCCTGCTAGGATTTGTGCCTCCATAATTTCGTCCATATTCTGTTACTTTTTTCGTGTGCTCTACAACAATTGGGGAAGTTAAACCCTATCAAGTGGTGCTGTCATTGACTACTCTTCTCCCATCCATACGATGTCATCATCCACGACCTCCCACACAGAGACCCAAACTCCTCCAGTGGCGTACTCCTTGGAAGAGGTCGGCCAGTCCGTCTTCGATATGGGTATCCATTTTGCGGGTCTAGACAAACGGTTGACTCACCAGCAGTTCGAATTTGAGGCTTTTGCTCGTTGACACGAAGCGAATCACAAGAAGATCGAGGATAGCCTTGCTCTCCTCATCGAGTCCAGCCTGCATCGCACCGGTACCTCGCAGGAATCTCAGGGGGCCCTACCACCGCCGCGGGGCTGGAGAATCCCCCCGTCCCTCGTCCATCCACCAAAGGGTGTCGAGGCTGACCCGGTGCAGCGCGTGAAACCAGAGGCTCCTTGCTTTAACGGCGAAAACGCAGTGGATTGGATCCGAAACATTCAGAAATACTATAACCATCACTTTACCCCACTCCATGATCGTCTTTATTTGACGTCATACTTGTTCGATCATCCGGCGTCTAGTTGGTTGGCTTATTGGGAGGAAAATTGCTCTAACAAAACCTGGGACGATTTTCTGCTGGCGGTCAAACATCGCTTTGATCCTGATCTCTATGTTGACCACGTCGCACGGCTTGCGACCCTCCGACAGACATCATCCGTCGCTGCTTATCAAACTGAATTTGAGGACATCATGCAACGTGCACCCAACGTCGGGGACGACACACTGATCTCCTTGTTTATTGCGGGATTAAATGATCCCATCAAAACAGAGCTTCTCACAAAACGGCCGCCATCACTCTCAACCGCCTTCGCCTTGTCACAGCAATTGGCTGCCTGCCAATCGCTCTCTCGCTCCTCATCAGGGTACGCCCAGCCGGCATGGTCCACCCGCGACTCTCGCCAGAAGCCCCAGCATCAGGCGCTGCGACCCACCCCCGGCATGCCTCCCAAGCAGCCACACCCAGCCTAACGCAAACCAGGAATACCGGTCGTGAAAATATCTGCGGCAGAACGCGCTGAACGCACCCGCCAGAACCTCTGCTGGTATTGCCCCGAGAAATATGTCCCTGAGCACGTCTGCGCCAACAAATTTTATGTTTTAATGGGTCCAGAGGAGGAGGTGGATGACAGGACCTCTCTTCGGATGAGGGGGACCTGCAGGCTGAGGACGGCGAAACCATGGCCATTACAGGTGACGTGTCGAGCCTTCGTGTGATTGGCCCGAAGCTCCGCCCTCGCTCTATTCGGCTAACTGGAAAAATTAATGGTAGCAAGGTGTCCGTACTGATCGACGGTGGCAGTACTCATAATTTTATTAAGCCTACCATCGCAGAAAAGCTAAGTATCCCTGTTCACCATGTGACTCCTTTTCGTGTTTTCGTTGGTAACGGGGCTTCCATCTTGATACCCCAATTGATCTGCAGGGTTACCCTTTTCGTATTGATCTATTTCTACAAGGTTGAAGGGCCAGATGTCATCTTGGGTGTTCAATGGCTACAGGATTTGGGGGATGTCACTAAAAATTTCCGCGATCTGACTATGAAGTTTACATGGGGTGACACGTCAGTATTTTTGAGGGGAGAGTCGTTCCCACCACGCCTTATCTCATACAATAATTTGTTCTCCCTCGTGGGCCTCGCGCCGGAGTCCCAAATCTTTGAAATTGTCCCTCTCGCGCTGGCAGAGGGCTCGCCGTCTGAACCCAGCCGCCCTGCAGACCCGCAGATCGCAGAGGTAGTCGATTCCTTCCAGACAGTTTTTGCGACACCTAAGGGCCTGCCTCCAACGAGGGTGTGGGATCACCGTATACACTTGCCGGCTCACACTAAGCCGATTAATGTGCGACCATACCGTTATCCCTACTTTTAGAAAGCAGAAATTGAGGCACAGGTCCGAGACATGCTAGACAATGGGGTGATCCAACGCAGCACCAGCGCCTTCTCTTCCCCCGTCCTTTTGGTGCGTAAGAAAGACGGTAGTTTCCGTTTCTGCGTGGATTACCGAGCCTTGAATGCTGCCACTACACCAGATCATTTTCCTATCCCCACGGCAGATGAATTGTTCGATGAGTTGTCTGCAGCCAGAATTTTTTCTAAGCTTGACTTAAGGTCGGGCTACCATCAAATCCGGATGAATGTTGAGGATGTCCATAAGACGGCTTTTCGTACTCATGACGGCCATTTTGAGTTTTTGGTAATGCCCTTTGGCCTAACAAATGCTCCGTCTACCTTCCAAGCCGCGATGAATAGCATATTTCAGCCCTTCCTGCGAAAATTTGTCATCGTCTTCTTTGACGATATTTTGATTTACAGTGACTCCGTTACCACCCATGTTGATCATTTGCGCACAGTTTTGGGTATTTTGGCGGACAACACTTTCTTCGTAAAGCTCTCCAAATGCTCCTTCGGTGTCCCGACGATAGATTACCTTGGCCACATAATTTCGGCTGGCGAGTTGAGAGCGGATCCAGCAAAGATCGCAGCAATGCAGTCTTGGCCGCTACCGAGAACAATTAAGCAATTACGAGGTTTTCTAGGCCTCACGGGTTATTACCGGCGCTTCGTGAAGGATTACTCCATCATTGCGGCCCCTCTTACCGACCTCCTCAAAAAGGATTCATTCAAGTGGTCGGACGAGGCCACTAAAGCTTTCAACCTACTCAAGACGGCTATGCACTCAGCCCCTGTTCTCCGTCTGCCTAATTTTGCTGAGCCCTTCATCATTGAGACCGATGCTTAGGACTTTGGCGTCGGAGCGGTGTTGCTTCAGAACGGTCACCCTCTTGCATTCTTTAGCAAAAAGCTCGGTCCTAAGCGCCGCCTAGCTTCGACTTACCACAAAGAGCTTTACGCTATTGTTGAATCGGTACAGAAATGGCGGCAATACTTGCTTGGGCGTGAATTTATAATCCGAAGCGACCAACGAAGTTTGAAGGACTTGCTATCTCAAATTGTGCAGACACCGGACCAGCAGTTCTATATCCGCAAGTTAATGGGGTTCAAATTCAAAATCGAGTACAAGTCCGGTGCGTCTAACCGTGTGGCTGATGCCCTATCCCGCCGTGATATGGACTTGTCCCCAGAAGGCGAATATCTCGCCCTCTTCGTTCGCCCAACACCCACGCTGCTGGATACCATCCGCAGCGAAAATGGTACCCTGACCGAGCTCCTAGATTTGCACAAGGCAGTGGACGAGGCTGCTGCACCGGCGTATATCACAGCTGTAGACGAGCTTATTTATTTTAAGCATCGTATTTATGTTGGTCGCGATTCGATGGTTCGAGACTTAATCCTTGACGAATTCCATGCTTCGCCATCCGCGGGCCATCCTGGTGAACGTCGAACATTCGCCCGCATTGCAGGCGTGTTTTATTGGCGGGATATGAGGAGGGACGTGCGCGATTACGTTGCAGCTTGTCTCCCTTGCCAAGCCACTAAATATGTGCGTGATAAGCCAAATGGGCTCATACAACCTCTACCTATTCCCGACATGGTGTGGGAAGCGGCTTCAATGGACTTCATAGTGGGCTTACCTCCATCGAATGGGTACACGGCGGTAATGGTAGTGGTGGATCGTCTCTCCAAATATGCGCATTTCGGTGCCTTGAAACCGGGTTTTGATGCCCCTCGTGTGGCCCGCCTTTTCATCGACACTGTGGTCAAGCTGCATGGATTTCCAAAGAAGCTACTATCAGACCGTGATGCTATTTTCTTGAGCGATTTCTGGAAGGAGCTTGTCTCGCTGAGTGGTACCAAATTGCAATTCACCACAGCATATCATCCTCAAACAGATGGCCAATCCGAAGTGACCAATAGAGCTCTCGAACAATACCTGCGCGCCTTCGCTTATGATCGCCCGTCACGCTGGTTTCACCTTCTTCCATGGGCCGAATTGGCATTGAATTGCAGCTTAAATGTTAGCATTGGGATGTCGCCGTTCAAGGCTTTGTATGGGCGAGATCCTCCCAACCTCTTTGATACATATTCCAAGCCGTCCCACAACCAATCGGTCCACGAGCTCCTCACCGAGCGCGAGGAGATTTTGAAGTTGCTGAAATCCCGTATTGCTCATGCCCATGACCGCATGGCTGAGTTTGCTAACCGCCATCGTCGCGACATTGAATTTGCTGTTGGAGATAAGGTTTTGCTTCGTCTACAGCCATATCGCCAACATTCGGTGGCCAAACCCCTATCCACAAAGTTGGGTCGTCGATATTATGGTCCCTTTGAGATCCTCGAGAGAGTGGGCAAGGTGGCATATCGCCTAAACCTGCCTTTGGACAGTCGAGTGCATGACGTTTTCCACGTCTCATTATTGAAACCATTCATTCCATCATTTTCTCTAGGACCAATCGAGCAATGGCCGAGGCGGTTTCGGCGTGGCAGCCCGATGGATGCACCGATTAAGGCCACAGATTCACGCACGGTTTTGGTTGATGGTACGCCGCAAGATCAATGGCTGATATGGTGGGGGTCAGGGGTGGCATCAAACACGACTTGGGAGCCGGTGGATGTGATTAGAAAGCATTTCCCTGATATCCACCTTGAGGACAAGGCGGCTGCTATGGGAGGGGGAGTTGATAGGGACTCCGACCCAGATCAGCCGATGAATGGAGATACAACACAAGTCTCGGACGGCAAGGACAAAGAACAAGATGGAAGAGAAACTGAGGCCACAACAAAAAAGGAAAAGAGACAAAGTGACAGAGGGAAGAATCATGCAGAAGGTCCAGCCCAATTGGAACTCCAAAAACGAGTCACGAAGAAGCCCACAAAGTATAAAGATTTCATATCTCATTAGGAGATCTTTTCCATATATTTTGTTTCCTTATTTTATTACCTTTTATTTGCAAGAACGATTTGTTTAATATTTTGAGTCAATCTTCTCGGGTTTTCTTCTTGATTCTTTCCCGAGTCGTAAGTTGAATCAAGTAGGGGGAATTCTATAAATAATAGAATTCCCAATAGATCGAGTCATTGAGAATTGATTAATAAAAAGATCTTTTCTCTAAGAAAAACCCTCGTCTAGAATTCTAGTTTCCTGCTAGGATTTGTGCCTCCATAATTTCGTCCATATTCTGTTACTTTTTTCGTGTGCTCTACAACAATTGGGGAAGTTAAACCCTATCAGTGTGTGTGTGTGTGTGTGTAAATAATGGATAATTGCAAAAGTTTGGATTTTTTTACCCAACAGGAACGAGGGTTCAAATAAAGTGGCGGAATTATCTTATGTTCAATAATCCGTTGTCAGTTTTGTGCTGTTTTTTAATCTTGTTTAATTTGATTTTTGCTCAAAATAGAAATATCCTAATTTGAAAATATGATCATGGTAACTTGGTGGAATTTTAATTTGCTGTATTGAATCTGCTTGGTTTATGTGAAATGCAGGTACTTGTTAGAAATGGGAGTACTTTTGAGAGGCAGGATTAAGGGATAAGTAATGGTCAGTTTTTGTATTTCTACTTAGCTTTCTTGAAGTTTTTGTTGTTTATCTGATATTATAGTTGGAGAATGATTGTTTGATGTCTGAAGATGTTCAGGATTATGATCGGTGCCCAAAGATGTAGATGTAGTGCTAGCCAAAGAAATGAATGATCTGAGCCTTCCCCTTTCATTCCGAACCAATACAGAGGTATGCTTATGCAGTTCGTTATTTCTCTTTAGCATGTTAGTTTGGCGATGGAGTTGGAACTTTACTACTAGTAAACTGAAATTTCAGAGTTTATTGTTGCTTGATTAGGATTCTGAAAGTGTTTTAGTTGCTTCGCCAAATACATCATAATCTTTACTATGATGTTGATGTGCCATCATCTTTCACTGTTGACCTTAGCTTATTACATTTGGCTAGTGTGACTGAGTGTTGATGATCAAACGTATTATAAACGAACTGAAAAAATAGGTTTTTACATGGTACCTATTTCAAATGAAATGGCCTATGGAGGTCTAGTCCCTTCCTACTTTTGTGCCTTCTCCACCTTCTCTTGGTTACAACTTACATGTCAACTTTGTACTTTCTCCACCTTCTTTGTGTTTGTGAAATATGCCATCTGGCTACCTTATTTCCGGATGCTGTTGCTTCGCCTTTTCCTTTCATAAATATTTAGCAATGTTGTATCTTTTGGGGTAAATTTAATCTTAAGTAGTGAATATATCATCTATGGTACAAACTTTTTCACACATTGAGATTTCCATATGGTGCCATGTCGAAAGATTTATATAGTTAGTATATTTTTGTTTGTGATGTCTGATGTAACGACTGCTCGAGAAGGAAGTAGAAGTAGGGCTTTAATAACAAAGTGCGGCATAGACAAACGACTATAGATTTCGTGTTCTTGCCACTTTCTAAGTTATGATCGTCAAACTTCTTTTATCGTGCATGGACGTCCCCAAAAACATTTGAATAAGAAAATTGGATGTCTTATGCAGCACAGTTGTATTGTGATAGGCGGTCTAGTGTGACGAGACATGAAAGTTACTCTTCATGAGACGCTTAGAGATCTCATTTTGCACAAGGTAATTTAGTGTATGCTTACACTAAATTACCATATTAGACGTTGGAATTAGACGTTGAACTTGACTAACCAGCTCTCCTTTTGGGTTCGTGCAGGCTTACACCATGGAGTTGGAAGCAGAAGTTGCTAAATTAAAGGAGGAAAATGAACAATTGCAGAAGAAACAGGCGGAGATAATGGAAGTGCAGAAGAATCAGGTTCGTTGCTTCACCTTCACCCCACAAATTTTGAATATAATATTTGATATACGGCAATGGTCACGGATGTTTCGTCTCAACTCCCTGCTGAGAATTGATTTTCCACTAGACGAAGCCGGCTCTTTCCATCAAGATCCATTCTTTGATATTTTCTTACAAATACTTTTCCCATTAGCACAAGTGTTTTGTCATTTCATCCTTCCATTTCCTTATCAAAATCTTGGCTTTGTGCAATGGTCATGGAATGTTCGTTTCTGCTCCCTACTGATGCAACTGATCCAATTTTCCGAAAATTGAATTTTCACTAGACGAAGTCGGCTCTTCCCATCAAGACTCATTCTTTGATATTTTCTTGAAACTACTTTTCCCATTATATCCTTTTTAGCATTGCTGATGGGAAGAAATAATAAACCCCATCCGAAACGAGCACCATCTCATAATCTTTCTGTTTGATGCTGGCAGGCGCTGGAGATGGTGAAACAGCAGAGTGGGGCGAAGAGGCAGTGCTTGAGAAGGACACAAACTGGGCCGTGGTAAGGGCCACGTGGAACGAGATACGTCTGTGTAAATAGTACATAGAATACGACGTGGTTCATGTTGTTGTAGATGAGTATAGAGAGAGTTAGAGGAGTAGCGCTTCATCGCCTTAGGATGCATATCTCATGTTTCGATGGAATGTAGGTGGAAAAAGTTTTACAAAGGGTAGTCGATTAGGTACAAAGATTGGTAGAGTGCTGTTCCCAACTCCCAAAGTGTCGTGTTTCTCATGTTCGTATTCGTGTTCGTGTTATAATGGCGGAGGCATTTCTTCAACTCGTTCTTGACAATCTGAGCTCTCTTATCAACGAGGAGATCGGACTGATCTTGGGCGTCAATGATGAGATGAAGAAGCTATGCAGCACTCTCACCACCATCCAAGCTGTGTTGGAGGATGCCGAAGACAAGCAAATCGAGAGCAAGCCAATTCGAAACTGGCTGCAGAAGCTGACAGTCCTTGCTTATGAGATTGATGACATTTTGGATGAGTGCAACACTCATGTCTCCAAACTCAACCACTCTCATTCCAAACTCAGCCGCTATAGCCTCAAGAAATTATTGTATCGCCACAACATCGCAAGGAGGATGAAGCAGGTCAACGAGAAAGTGGAGGTTGTTGCTGCGGAGCGTGCTAAGTTTCATCTGCGTGAGTTCTCTCTTGATAGGCCAAGAGAAGTTGCTCTTGCCTCACCCGAGACGGCTTCCCTGTTGGACGAGCCCGGAAAGATTCAAGGCAGAGAAGAAGATAAAGACAAAATTGTGAAGATTTTGGTGAATGATGTGAAGGAGAAACATGAGATGTCCGTGCTGCCAATCATCGGCGTTGGCGGCCTTGGGAAGACCACTCTCGCTCGACTAGTATTCAACGATCCCCTAGTGAAAGAGCACTTTGAAGTGAGGATTTGGGTTTGTGTTTCTGATAACTTTGAAATGAAGACTTTGGTGAAGGCCATGATTGAATCTACCACTAGAGGGAGTGGAGAAGTTTCACATCTGCAGCACTTGGATGCTGCAGAGCGTCACCTCTGTGAGTTGCTGAGCAAAAAAAGATATTTGATCGTTATGGATGACGTTAGGAACGAGTACCAAGATAAATGGTTTGAGTTGAGGGACGTTCTATCATGTGGCTCAAGTGGCTCATCTGTCGTCGTCACCACACGCCAGAGGAATGTTGCTGATATAATGACTACACTGCCATGTCATTGGCTTGAGGGGTTGTCGGATGAGCATTGTTGGGCGCTGATGAGGCAACGTGCCTTCGGAGCAGGTGAAGAGGTGTCTCCACAGCTCAAATTAATTGGGAAACAGATCGTGAATAAATGTGCTTGAGTGCCCCTGGCTGCGACAACGCTTGGAGGAATCCTACGGTTTAAAAGGAGAGAAGAGGAATGGTTACATGTGAGAGACAGTGATATATGGAAGCTGTCGGCTGAAGAGAGTGTGATAATACCTGCTTTGAGACTGAGTTATCATCATCTTCCATTGGAGCTCAGGCAATGCTTTG